>NW_026117203.1:0-19189 GCF_001640805.2 Lates calcarifer | reverse complement strand
CTACCCGGGACACCTTGTTTTCCTTTGACGTAGCGGTCAGGGGAGAGCGCGAACGCAGTCCCCCACTACCAGAAATTATGCAGTCGAGACTCCCACATTTGGGGAATTCGCAGGGGTCAGCGCAACCGGAGTGCAATGGCTGAGCCTCGCCCTGGGTGAACCACCTTCTTGATCATGGTATCTCCCCTGCCAGGTAAGTATGAGTTGGAGTTGTCAGAGACGGTGGGGTCGGTTCCAGACACAGCACCCTGGCTGATGGTGGCCACACTGCACAATGCCAGAGTTCGGCGACATCAGCATTAGCTGACCCTCATCTGAGGCTTGTCCCCGAGGCGTTGCAAGCACTATACTGCAGTTTGACAAAGTTGCGCGGTGCACAAACTTTGCTGGTTTTATTGACTTTTCTCACCGGTCGGAGCTCGCCCAGACAAACTGGAATGTGCCTGTTTTTTTTCAAAAAACAGTAATGCATAAGCCGTGTATGCTCCCGTCTCTAAAGGTCTGTTGGACACGTTATCCCCTTCTATAGAGAGAACTGCTTACTTTACCTTCTTTTCCAGCTGCAAAAGAGAGACGGTACACCCTGATCAACCTCCGGGGAAGGAAAAATCAAGAGTGCACCACTAAGCGTACGACTCAGTAACCGCATCAGGGCTTTGAGCAACTTGTACCCTATCGATAAAGGAATGTGAGAAAAGCAAGGGACTTCCCCTGGAAAAAAACACCCCCCCACAAAACTCATATAGTACATTGCAACGTTTCCAGAGAATGTGCACCGTACCTGGAGGTAATGCAATACCGGGTCGATGCGTGGAGTGGAAGGAGGCAAGCCCCCGTTCCGGCTCCCTGATCCAAAAATCAATTTAATATATGGTCCCCGGGTAGGGGACGTATCAGATATTAAACTGATAAGAACAGATACTACACTTGATCTTAGCCAAAAGGCCGAGAAGCGATGAGTCCAAAGCGTTTCGTGTTCCGTCCAAGCCTCTTGGCACGATCCTCTCTTGTCACGGTGCCCTGGTTTTCAAGCCAGCCTAACAATGGCTGCTGCTTAGCACCCCCCACCCAGTCTCCCCACTTTGCACCCCTGGTTCTTAGCGGAGACAGCCGTTTGACTTTTCACACACTCAAAGGGCTCAGCCTTACGGCCAAACCTACCAAAAATAGCTTAAACTCGTTGGCGTTCCTCTCCACGGAAGTCTTTAGTAAAAGGCGAAGACTTGTGCGTTATGAAGAGAAACCAGAGTCAGTACGGCCTTCGCCTTGAGGGCAGCCGAGAACCCCAGTCGTCCCAGCCACCACCGTCACGGTAGGCCTCTCTTTGCGGCCTGCCGCGTTCCAAATCCCAGATCGCACCCGTCAGCGCTACCCTGCCCCCGTACTGTCACATGCGCTAATCCAATGGGGTTTTGCGGAGGGTTAGGCTTAGGCGGAAAGCCCCGCCTTTGGGGGGGCGGGGGCGGGCGGCATGTGGTGCTTGTAACATACAGAAACGCCCACCAATCGTCACGGCCCGACAACAGCACCGACTCTGCAGTCGTAAAACTGGCATAGTTGGCAGCACGCTTTCACGCTTACGAGTAAAAGAAGCTACCCGGGACACCTTGTTTTCCTTTGACGTAGCGGTCAGGGGAGAGCGCGAAACGCAGTCCCCCACTACCAGAAATTATGCAGTCGAGACTCCCACATTTGGGAATTCGCAGGGGGTCAGCGCAACCGGAGTGCAATGGCTGAGCCTCGCCCTGGGTGAACCACCTTCTTGATCATGGTATCTCCCCCTGCCAGGTAAGTATGAGTTGGAGTTGTCAGAGACGGTGGGGTCGGTTCCAGACACAGCACCCTGGCTGATGGTGGCCACACTGCACAATGCCAGAGTTCGGCGACATCAGCATTAGCTGACCCTCATCTGAGGCTTGTCCCCGAGGCGTTGCAAGCACTATACTGCAGTTTTGACAAAGTTGCGCGGTGCACAAACTTTGCTGGTTTTATTGACTTTTCTCACCGGTCGGAAGCTCGGCCCAGACAAACTGGAATGTGCCTGTTTTTTTTCAAAAACAGTAATGCATAAGCCGTGTATGCTCCCGTCTCTAAAGGTCTGTTGGACACGTTATCCCCTTCTATAGAGGGAACTGCTTACTTTACCTTCTTTTCCAGCTGCAAAAGAGAGACGGTACACCCTGATCAACCTCCGGGGAAGGGAAAAATCAAGAGTGCACCACTAAGCGTACGACTCAGTAACCGCATCAGGGCTTTGAGCAACTTGTACCCTATCGATAAAGGAATGTGAGAAAAGCAAGGGACTCCCCTGGAAAAAAAAAAAACCCCCCACAAAACTCTATAGTTACATTGCACGTTTCCAGAGAATGTGCACCGTACCTGGAGGTAATGCAATACCGGGTCGATGCGTGGAGTGGAAGGAGCAAGCCCCCGTTCCGGCTCCCTGATCCAAAAATCAATTTAATATATGGTCCCCGGGTAGGGGACGTATCAGATATTAAACTGATAAGAACAGATACTACACTTGATCTTAGCCAAAAGGCCGAGAAGCGATGAGTCCAAAGCGTTTCGTGTCCGTCCAAGCTCTTGGCACGATCCTCTCTTGTCACGGTGCCCTGTTTTCAAGCCAGCCTAACAATGGCTGCTGCTTAGCACCCCCACCCAGTCTCCCCACTTTGCACCCCTGGTTCTTAGCGGAGACAGCCGTTTGACTTTTCACACACTCAAAGGGCTCAGCCTTACGGCCAAACCTACCAAAAATAGCTTAAACTCCGTTGGCGTTCCTCTCCACGGAAGTCTTTAGTAAAAGGCGAAAGACTTGTGCGTTATGAAGAGAAACCAGAGTCAGTACGGCCTTCGCCTTGAGGGCAGCCGAGAACCCCAGTCGTCCCAGCCACCACCGTCACGGTAGGCCTCTCTTTGCGCCTGCCGCGTTCCAAATCCCAGATCGCACCCGTCAGCTACCCCTGCCCCGTACTGTCACATGCGCTATCCAATGGGGTTTGCGGAGGGTTAGGCTTAGGCGGAAAGCCCCGCCTTTGGGGGGCGGGGGCGGGTCGGGGGCTGGGGCATGTGTGCTTGTAAAATACAGAAACGCCACCAATCGTCACGGCCCGACAACAGCACCGACTCTGCAGTCGTAAAACTGGCATAGTTGGCAGCACGCTTTCACGCTTACGAGTAAAAGAAGCTACCCGGGACACCTTGTTTTCCTTTGACGTAGCGGTCAGGGGAGAGCGCGAACGCAGTCCCCCACTACCAGAAATTATGCAGTCGAGACTCCCACATTTGGGGAATTCGCAGGGGTCAGCGCAACCGGAGTGCAATGGCTGAGCCTCGCCCTGGGTGAACCACCTTCTTGATCATGGTATCTCCCCTGCCAGGTAAGTATGAGTTGGAGTTGTCAGAGACGGTGGGGTCGGTTCCAGACACAGCACCCTGGCTGATGGTGGCCACACTGCACAATGCCAGAGTTCGGCGACATCAGCATTAGCTGACCCTCATCTGAGGCTTGTCCCCGAGGCGTTGCAAGCACTATACTGCAGTTTGACAAAGTTGCGCGGTGCACAAACTTTGCTGGTTTTATTGACTTTTCTCACCGGTCGGAGCTCGGCCCAGACAAACTGGAATGTGCCTGTTTTTTTTTCAAAAAACAGTAATGCATAAGCCGTGTATGCTCCCGTCTCTAAAGGTCTGTTGGACACGTTATCCCCTTCTATAGAGGGAACTGCTTACTTTACCTTCTTTTCCAGCTGCAAAAGAGAGACGGTACACCCTGATCAACCTCCGGGGAAGGGAAAAATCAAGAGTGCACCACTAAGCGTACGACTCAGTAACCGCATCAGGGCTTTGAGCAACTTGTACCCTATCGATAAAGGAATGTGAGAAAAGCAAGGGACTCCCCTGGAAAAAAACACCCCCCACAAAACTCTATAGTTACATTGCACGTTTCCAGAGAATGTGCACCGTACCTGGAGGTAATGCAATACCGGGTCGATGCGTGGAGTGGAAGGAGCAAGCCCCCGTTCCGGCTCCCTGATCCAAAAATCAATTTAATATATGGTCCCCGGGTAGGGGACGTATCAGATATTAAACTGATAAGAACAGATACTACACTTGATCTTAGCCAAAAGGCCGAGAAGCGATGAGTCCAAAGCGTTTCGTGTTCCGTCCAAGCTCTTGGCACGATCCTCTCTTGTCACGGTGCCCTGTTTTCAAGCCAGCCTAACAATGGCTGCTGCTTAGCACCCCCACCCAGTCTCCCCACTTTGCACCCCTGGTTCTTAGCGGAGACAGCCGTTTGACTTTTCACACACTCAAAGGGCTCAGCCTTACGGCCAAACCTACCAAAAATAGCTTAAACTCGTTGGCGTTCCTCTCCACGGAAGTCTTTAGTAAAAGGCGAAAGACTTGTGCGTTATGAAGAGAAACCAGAGTCAGTACGGCCTTCGCCTTGAGGGCAGCCGAGAACCCCAGTCGTCCCAGCCACCACCGTCACGGTAGGCCTCTCTTTGCGCCTGCCGCGTTCCAAATCCCAGATCGCACCCGTCAGCTACCCTGCCCCGTACTGTCACATGCGCTATCCAATGGGGTTTGCGGAGGGTTAGGCTTAGGCGGAAAGCCCCGCCTTTGGGGGGCGGGGGCGGGGCGGGGCATGTGTGCTTGTAACATACAGAAACGCCCACCAATCGTCACGGCCCGACAACAGCACCGACTCTGCAGTCGTAAAACTGGCATAGTTGGCAGCACGCTTTCACGCTTACGAGTAAAAGAAGCTACCCGGGACACCTTGTTTTCCTTTGACGTAGCGGTCAGGGGAGAGCGCGAACGCAGTCCCCCACTACCAGAAATTATGCAGTCGAGACTCCCACATTTGGGGAATTCGCAGGGGTCAGCGCAACCGGAGTGCAATGGCTGAGCCTCGCCCTGGGTGAACCACCTTCTTGATCATGGTATCTCCCCTGCCAGGTAAGTATGAGTTGGAGTTGTCAGAGACGGTGGGGTCGGTTCCAGACACAGCACCCTGGCTGATGGTGGCCACACTGCACAATGCCAGAGTTCGGCGACATCAGCATTAGCTGACCCTCATCTGAGGCTTGTCGCCGAGGCGTTGCAAGCACTATACTGCAGTTTGACAAAGTTGCGCGGTGCACAAACTTTGCTGGTTTTATTGACTTTTCTCACCGGTCGGAGCTCGGCCCAGACAAACTGGAATGTGCCTGTTTTTTTTCAAAAAACAGTAATGCATAAGCCGTGTATGCTCCCGTCTCTAAAGGTCTGTTGGACACGTTATCCCCTTCTATAGAGGGAACTGCTTACTTTACCTTCTTTTCCAGCTGCAAAAGAGAGACGGTACACCCTGATCAACCTCCGGGGAAGGGAAAAATCAAGAGTGCACCACTAAGCGTACGACTCAGTAACCGCATCAGGGCTTTGAGCAACTTGTACCCTATCGATAAAGGAATGTGAGAAAAGCAAGGGACTCCCCTGGAAAAAACACCCCCACAAAACTCTATAGTTACATTGCACGTTTCCAGAGAATGTGCACCGTACCTGGAGGTAATGCAATACCGGGTCGATGCGTGGAGTGGAAGGAGCAAGCCCCCGTTCCGGCTCCCTGATCCAAAAATCAATTTAATATATGGTCCCCGGGTAGGGGACGTATCAGATATTAAACTGATAAGAACAGATTTTTTTTTTTTTTTTTTTTTTTTCCTCTTTATTGATACTCATTTCCATTTTCCATAGAAACTTTTGCATAATTAAAAAAAAATACACCCTACATCAAAATACAACTTGTCAACAATTGTGGATAATCTGTAAAATCATAGTTAAGACAATGAAAACAGTACTTTAAGAGGTTTTACAGATTAAAAAAAAAAACAACAAAGTTGTAAAGGAATATTTTAAAAGGGAGTGTATTTGTTAAAAGGTTCTCTTGTGCAGGAGCAGGGTGAGTCCCTACCCAGGGTTACTCACTCCGCTCCTCCAAACAGTAAGTCTCTCAGGATCCTGTCCTGGTGCTCATAGGAGATCCCCGCCCTCTCGCTCCTTCCCACCTTCCTCTCCCGGAGAGCCAGGCCGCCGCTGCTTTGACCTTTTCCCGTGTAGCTCCGGCTCCTTCGTCCGAAATGGGCACAGAGGCGATTCTTCTTTGTGGCTGTGTCCTAGGCCTGCCGCCTGCAGCTTCGGCCACTTGGACCGTCGCTGCGGCCATCCGGATCACAGCCACGGGGGGCATCTGCATGTGCTTCCTTACCAGCAAGTTTCTGGAGGTCCACATGGCGTCTTTGATGGCGGCCAGGGTGAGCCACTGCTTGGCAAAGTCGTCTTTTTTGATTGCTTCCTGGCTCACCCCATAGAGCACCAGCTGTGCTGTAAGGACCTCCCTTGCTGGCAAGTATGGGAATTGTAAGGAGCCGGCCATTGCCCACTGGTCTACGGCAGCGCTGCACTCCCAGAGCAGATGCCTCACCGACTCAGGCGCGCCACAACCAGGTCGGGGGCAGGTTGAGAGCGCCGACATGCCCCGGGAGTGCATGACGGACCTGACCGGGAGGATCTCGTGAGCCACCATCCATGACAGGTCCCGGAGTCTGTTTGGAAGAGCGGGGTGGTTTGACGTTGCGCCAAACTGTTGAGGGCTGGCCTAATGGAAGCCCGCGCACTGGACTCACTGGTTCCTGCTCCTGCACAACAGAAATCAACACACGGTGATTGGCTAAAACTTGCAGCTCCTCCTGCTCCAGGTTAAAATGCTTTAAAAACTTCTGAATAAAAGCATAGGCTGGTGGCAGGTTAAAGGACACAGGTACTTTAAGATCAGTGGGTAAAATCTTCAATCTTCTGAGATAAGAACCCATCCAGAATCGTGTCATTGCTGTGGTCTTAGGGTTTCTGGATGGGTCTGTAGCATATTTCACGTATAGCGCGACGTATCGGCTTCCTAAAAACAAGTGTAGGTCAGGTACTCCTTTTCCCCCTTTTTCTTTTGGCCTCCTCATCACGTCTCTCCTCAGTCTTTCCCACTTGGAGCCCCCACAAAAAGTAAAAGATGGCTCGGTCAAGATCTAAAAGCACTCTCCTAGGAGGGATAAAAACGGAACTGATCAGTAAAAGCAAGGGTAAAATCACTGCTTTGATGATTAAAACCTTCCCTTCAATGGTCAGTCCTCTAAGTCCCCAGTATCCTAGTCTTTGCCTTACTTTTCCTACCACGTCTGGCCAATTTGTTTTCCCTCCCCCCTCCTTGTCAAATTTGACCCCCAGTATTCTCTGGTCAGTCTGTGTCACAGTCAGGGGGAGTCCTGTCATTTCAGTCGCCGTCCATGGCCCATAAAGTTGGGCTTGGGTCTTGCCTCTGTTGAGTTTTGACCCAGAGGCCCGTCCAAACCAGTCAGTCAAGTCCAGCGTCCTGTTGACAGATAAAAGGTCTGTGCATAAAACGTTCACGTCGTCCATGTATAAAACGCATTTAGTCTGAAGTCCCCCGCTCCCTGGGATTCCGATCCCATTGATTCGTTGGTCCCTTCTCAAGATCTGCGCCAGAGGTTCTATACAGATGACATAGAGGAGGGCAGATAACGGACAGCCCTGACGAACACCGCAGTTAATATCCACTGCTTTTGTCAGGTGCCCGTTAATAACAAATCTGCTGGTGATGCTCCGGTACAGCAATCCCACCCAAGCTATAAACCTTTCTGGAAATCCCATTTTTTGCAGTACCCGAAAGAGGTACTGGTGCGAGACCCGATCGAAGGCTTTTTCAAAATCTAAATTTAGTACTATTAGCCTGATGTTTCTGTCTCTCGCGTAACAGATGGTGTCTCGGATCAGTACGAGGCTGTCGGTGATCTTCCTCCCCGGAATGGCGCAGGCTTGATCTGGGTGAATCACCTCTTCTAAAAATCCAGACATACGTGAGGCTAAAAGTTTGCTAAAAAGTTTGCAGTCAAAGTTTAAAAGAGTGATAGGTCTCCAGTTCTTCAAATCAGTCTTATCTTTGGCCTTGTGAAGGAGAGTCACTATCCCTATTCTAAAACTGTCAGGAAGTCGGTCTAGTCGTTCAAAACCCATAAAAACAGCAAGCAAATCAGGTGCTAAAATGTCCCAAAATGTCAAATAAAATTCCAGGGGAAGTCCATCTTGTCCTGGGGACTTCCCCTTCTTAAAACCTGTGATGCATTTATTTAACTCTAAAATCGTAAAATCTTGGGTTAAAAGCACGCTGTTTTCTACTGTCCCGGTAATGAGGTTTAAAACTTCTGTCATGGTGTCTTTTTCAATAGGTTTCCTTTGGTACAATTTTTCATAGTAGTTTTCAACAACTTGTTTAATTTCTTCTATTGTTTCTACTGTGCACCCATTTTCTTTTGTTAGTTTACAAACCGTTCCCCTTTTATTTATGATTTTCTTAAAAAAATACCTTGTGCACTTTTCCCCCTCTTCAATTTCTTGTTCCCTGCTTCTTAAAATGACACCTTTACTTTTGGTTTCTGCTAAAACCGACATCTCTGTTTTGACTTGTTTTATTTCCTCACTAAAATCCATTCCGCATTGTTGTAGTTTAAAATAGCGTTGTAGTCGTTTCTGCAGTCCCATCATGCGTCTATTTTCCCTACTCTTTTTTCTCTTCCCTGCCTGTCTAAAAAAAGTCTGGGTCTTTTCCTTCACCATTTCCCACCAGTGTGCGCATGTGTCGTAAAAGTCTTGAAGGGTCTGCCACTCTCTGTACTGCTCCCTGTATTGGTTGACTAAAACCTGGTCTTCTAAAAGGGAGCAGTTGAGTTTCCACAGACCACTTCCTGATGTCACACCCGAAGAGAGCAAAAGGGTGCAGGAAAGCATCAGGTGATCGGAAAAGAAAACAGGGGTCAATCTAGCATCGGTTGGTGGGCAGTCCCGTGTAAAAATATAGTCTATGCGAGAGGCTCTGGTGCCATCACCACTGAACCAGGTGAAGCCCTCCTCTCTAGGATGCATGGTTTTAAAACAGTCCTGAATTTTAAAATCCCTGCATATGCCCTGTAGTAAAAGTGATGCTTTATCAACTTTAAAATCTTGCCCTCCTCTTTTCCTGTCTTTCCTGCTTAAAATACAATTAAAATCACCCCCTACAACTAAAGGTTCCCTACCTAGCATGTGGAACTGCAGTTCTTCTAAAAGGTCATACCTGTCATTCCTGTCATTAAAGCCATAAATATTTAAGAGATTAAAATCCCTTCCCCTAAAAGTCAAGTGTGCTAAAAGTGCCCGACCGTTTCTCACCACAGTGCTGCCCTTCACCAGAACCTTGAGGATTTTTGATTAAAATGGCCACTCCATCATTTTTGTTGTAATTTGATCCACTCCATATTGATGTATATGGCCACAACTCCTCCCACTGTCTGTAGTGTTTTAAAAACGGAATGCCACATTCCTGTATTAAAAACACATCTGACTTAAAGGAAACAAGATAGGATAAAATACTCTGGGCTCTAACTCGCGACTTCACACTTCTCACATTGACGGTTGAGAAGGTGAGAGTCATGAGTATGGTTAAAAACAACAGGTATGAAATTTTAAAAGGACTATACAAGGAATTTCAGAGATAAAATGGCAGTCAGATAATCTGCTGTGAATGGAGCTCTTCCTTCACTCTTACAGGTGAAGAGTAAGGGGGTTTAGCTCCAGTCCCCGGATGGACTCTGGGGGTTGGTCTAGGCTGCAACCTTGCATTTAGTTTTGAGTCCTTAGGGGTTGATTGCAGAGCTATTGTTAAAAATGAGACCTCATTTGGTGAATCGGAGGGGAAGACTCTGGGCTCCTCCACAGATGAACTGTCTGAGAGAGTCCCAACTCTTCCCCTCTTCTCTGAGAATACAGGAGACTCAGAGGACAATTCTGATGCCGGCCTCTTTGTTTGCTGGGCGTTGGGGGGGAGGCATCCTCGCTATCAGTCTGCAATTGGCCTTCCTCATTATCTGAACTAGCTCCGCCCTCTACCTGCATTGCCCCATCCTCTCCAGAACTCTCTGTTGATGGGGCTGTTGCAGGCCCCTCCCTTTCTCCCGCCTCATCTGATTCCACTCCTCCAATCACAGGATTTGGCGGGAGATTTGAATTTTCCGGCCCAGCCTCTTCAATTAGCTCTCTAACTGCCTGGCCTGGTCCACCATTTTGCCCACTTGCTTTTGCTGCCTTTACTTTGTTGGCAAAAGATTTGGGGCAATCTCTGAAGAGGTGGTTTGATTCTCCACATAGATTGCATTTTCTGCCATTGGTGCACTCCTCAAAGGTGTGCCCAATTTCTCTGCATTTCCCACAGACAGTCTGCTGACAAGCTTCGGCCAGGTGCCCGTGCTCACCACACTTGCGGCAGAGCTTGGGCTGACCCTGGTAATGGATGTAGCCCCTGTTTTCTCCCAGAACTATCATGGATGGCAGATGTTTTAGGCCTTGGAAGCCCTGGGGGTCCTGCCATTGTTGAATGGGGACCCTCCAAGCGCAGTTCCAAATGCCATCCTCATCTCTCACTTTGGTAGCCTGGCCTTTAACAGTGCAATATCTTCCCAGCCACAAACAAATGTCCTCTGCATTCACTGTTTCATTGAACATTCTGACAATAACCGTTTTTAAGGCATTGTCAGTCAGTTTCTCCACACTGAAGGCAGAAAACTGGGGTTTAACATTTTCAAAACGTGTCCAAAACTCTCTTAGCAGAGCTGCTGAACGGAAACTCACATCAAAGCCTTTACCAAAAGGCAAGGTCAGTATACAGTTCAGATCATTTGGTGTGAAACCCAAGGCTTTTTGGACTAGCTTCCTGGAGAAGTCCAGTCTGGACATCCCCAGGAGTTTACCCTCTCTCTCCACGAAATTTAAACGAACGCTGTGGTGCCTCCGCATGCCGGCATGGGTGGCCGACATGATGGAGGCACCACAAGCTAAAAAAGTGCTTAAAACAATAAAACCAGTAAAAGATCAATCCGATAAGTAAGAATAATGAAAAACAATAAATAACACAAGAGACAAAGAGTACTTACCTGATCGGCCTGGTCAAGATGTTACAACCTGCAGAGAACAGGTAAAATAGCTCTCTCAGCCAATGAATTCCTATTTGTTAAAGATTTTCAATTACTGGAAAATTGAAATGCTTTAAACAAGGAACATTTAGAAATATCCTCCCAAGCACTGATAAAACCGATGCCACGACAGACAAGGATTTTAACCACCAACAGGAGGCGATCGCAGTCTTAGCCAAAAGGCCGAGAAGCGATGAGTCCAAAGCGTTTCGTGTTCCGTCCAAGCTCTTGGCACGATCCTCTCTTGTCACGGTGCCCTGTTTTCAAGCCAGCCTAACAATGGCTGCTGCTTAGCACCCCCACCCCAGTCTCCCCACTTTGCACCCCTGGTTCTTAGCGGAGACAGCCGTTTGACTTTTCACACACTCAAAGGGCTCAGCCTTACGGCCAAACCTACCAAAAATAGCTTAAACTCCGTTGGCGTTCCTCTCCACGGAAGTCTTTAGTAAAAGGCGAAAGACTTGTGCGTTATGAAGAGAAACCAGAGTCAGTACGGCCTTCGCCTTGAGGGCAGCCGAGAACCCCAGTCGTCCCAGCCACCACCGTCACGGTAGGCCTCTCTTTGCGCCTGCCGCGTTCCAAATCCCAGATCGCACCCGTCAGCTACCCTGCCCCGTACTGTCACATGCGCTATCCAATGGGGTTTGCGGAGGGTTAGGCTTAGGCGGAAAGCCCCGCCTTTGGGGGGGCGGGGGCGGGGCATGTGTGCTTGTAACATACAGAAACGCCCACCAATCGTCACGGCCCGACAACAGCACCGACTCTGCAGTCGTAAAACTGGCATAGTTGGCAGCACGCTTTCACGCTTACGAGTAAAAGAAGCTACCCGGGACACCTTGTTTTCCTTTGACGTAGCGGTCAGGGGAGAGCGCGAACGCAGTCCCCCACTACCAGAAATTATGCAGTCGAGACTCCCACATTTGGGGAATTCGCAGGGGTCAGCGCAACCGGAGTGCAATGGCTGAGCCTCGCCCTGGGTGAACCACCTTCTTGATCATGGTATCTCCCCTGCCAGGTAAGTATGAGTTGGAGTTGTCAGAGACGGTGGGGTCGGTTCCAGACACAGCACCCTGGCTGATGGTGGCCACACTGCACAATGCCAGAGTTCGGCGACATCAGCATTAGCTGACCCTCATCTGAGGCTTGTCCCCGAGGCGTTGCAAGCACTATACTGCAGTTTGACAAAGTTGCGCGGTGCACAAACTTTGCTGGTTTTATTGACTTTTCTCACCGGTCGGAGCTCGGCCCAGACAAACTGGAATGTGCCTGTTTTTTTTCAAAAAACAGTAATGCATAAGCCGTGTATGCTCCCGTCTCTAAAGGTCTGTTGGACACGTTATCCCCTTATATAGAGAGAACTGCTTACTTTACCTTCTTTTCCAGCTGCAAAAGAGAGACGGTACACCCTGATCAACCTCCGGGGAAGGGAAAAATCAAGAGTGCACCACTAAGCGTACGACTCAGTAACCGCATCAGGGCTTTGAGCAACTTGTACCCTATCGATAAAGGAATGTGAGAAAAGCAAGGGACTCCCCTGGAAAAAACACCCCCCACAAAACTCTATAGTTACATTGCACGTTTCCAGAGAATGTGCACCGTACCTGGAGGTAATGCAATACCGGGTCGATGCGTGGAGTGGAAGGAGCAAGCCCCCGTTCCGGCTCCCTGATCCAAAAATCAATTTAATATATGGTCCCCGGGTAGGGGACGTATCAGATATTAAACTGATAAGAACAGATACTACACTTGATCTTAGCCAAAAGGCCGAGAAGCGATGAGTCCAAAGCGTTTCGTGTTCCGTCCAAGCTCTTGGCACGATCCTCTCTTGTCACGGTGCCCTGTTTTCAAGCCAGCCTAACAATGGCTGCTGCCTTAGCACCCCCACCCAGTCTCCCACTTTGCACCCCTGGTTTCTTAGCGGAGACAGCCGTTTGACTTTTCACACACTCAAAGGGCTCAGCCTTACGGCCAAACCTACCAAAAATAGCTTAAACTCGTTGGCGTTCCTCTCCACGGAAGTCTTTAGTAAAAGGCGAAAGACTTGTGCGTTATGAAGAGAAACCAGAGTCAGTACGGCCTTCGCCTTGAGGGCAGCCGAGAACCCCAGTCGTCCCAGCCACCACCGTCACGGTAGGCCTCTCTTTGCGCCTGCCGCGTTCCAAATCCCAGATCGCACCCGTCAGCTACCCTGCCCCGTACTGTCACATGCGCTATCCAATGGGGTTTGCGGAGGGTTAGGCTTAGGCGGAAAGCCCCGCCTTTGGGGGGCGGGGGGCGGCGGGCATGTGTGCTTGTAACATACAGAAACGCCCACCAATCGTCACGGCCCGACAACAGCACCGACTCTGCAGTCGTAAAACTGGCATAGTTGGCAGCACGCTTTCACGCTTACGAGTAAAAGAAGCTACCCGGGACACCTTGTTTTCCTTTGACGTAGCGGTCAGGGGAGAGCGCGAACGCAGTCCCCCACTACCAGAAATTATGCAGTCGAGACTCCCACATTTGGGGAATTCGCAGGGGTCAGCGCAACCGGAGTGCAATGGCTGAGCCTCGCCCTGGGTGAACCACCTTCTTGATCATGGTATCTCCCCTGCCAGGTAAGTATGAGTTGGAGTTGTCAGAGACGGTGGGGTCGGTTCCAGACACAGCACCCTGGCTGATGGTGGCCACACTGCACAATGCCAGAGTTCGGCGACATCAGCATTAGCTGACCCTCATCTGAGGCTTGTCCCCGAGGCGTTGCAAGCACTATACTGCAGTTTGACAAAGTTGCGCGGTGCACAAACTTTGCTGGTTTTATTGACTTTTCTCACCGGTCGGAGCTCGGCCCAGACAAACTGGAATGTGCCTGTTTTTTTTCAAAAAACAGTAATGCATAAGCCGTGTATGCTCCCGTCTCTAAAGGTCTGTTGGACACGTTATCCCCTTCTATAGAGGGAACTGCTTACTTTACCTTCTTTTCCAGCTGCAAAAGAGAGACGGTACACCCTGATCAACCTCCGGGGAAGGGAAAAATCAAGAGTGCACCACTAAGCGTACGACTCCAGTAACCGCATCAGGGCTTTGAGCAACTTGTACCCTATCGATAAAGGAATGTGAGAAAAGCAAGGGACTCCCCTGGAAAAAACACCCCCCACAAAACTCTATAGTTACATTGCACGTTTCCAGAGAATGTGCACCGTACCTGGAGGTAATGCAATACCGGGTCGATGCGTGGAGTGGAAGGAGCAAGCCCCCGTTCCGGCTCCCCTGATCCAAAAATCAATTTAATATATGGTCCCCGGGTAGGGGACGTATCAGATATTAAACTGATAAGAACAGATACTACACTTGATCTTAGCCAAAAGGCCGAGAAGCGATGAGTCCAAAGCGTTTCGTGTTCCGTCCAAGCTCTTGGCACGATCCTCTCTTGTCACGGTGCCCTGTTTTCAAGCCAGCCTAACAATGGCTGCTGCTTAGCACCCCCACCCAGTCTCCCCACTTTGCACCCCTGGTTCTTAGCGGAGACAGCCGTTTGACTTTTCACACACTCAAAGGGCTCAGCCTTACGGCCAAACCTACCAAAAATAGCTTAAACTCGTTGGCGTTCCTCTCCACGGAAGTCTTTAGTAAAAGGCGAAAGACTTGTGCGTTATGAAGAGAAACCAGAGTCAGTACGGCCTTCGCCTTGAGGGCAGCCGAGAACCCCAGTCGTCCCAGCCACCACCGTCACGGTAGGCCTCTCTTTGCGCCTGCCGCGTTCCAAATCCCCAGATCGCACCCGTCAGCTACCCTGCCCCGTACTGTCACATGCGCTATCCAATGGGGTTTGCGGAGGGTTAGGCTTAGGCGGAAAGCCCCGCCTTTGGGGGGCGGGGGCGGGGGCGCTGGGCATGTGTGCTTGTAACATACAGAAACGCCCACCAATCGTCACGGCCCGACAACAGCACCGACTCTGCAGTCGTAAAACTGGCATAGTTGGCAGCACGCTTTCACGCTTACGAGTAAAAGAAGCTACCCGGGACACCTTGTTTTCCTTTGACGTAGCGGTCAGGGGAGAGCGCGAACGCAGTCCCCCACTACCAGAAATTATGGCAGTCGAGACTCCCACATTTGGGGAATTCGCAGGGGTCAGCGCAACCGGAGTGCAATGGCTGAGCCTCGCCCTGGGTGAACCACCTTCTTGATCATGGTATCTCCCCTGCCAGGTAAGTATGAGTTGGAGTTGTCAGAGACGGTGGGGTCGGTTCCAGACACAGCACCCTGGCTGATGGTGGCCACACTGCACAATGCCAGAGTTCGGCGACATCAGCATTAGCTGACCCCTCATCTGAGGCTTGTCCCCGAGGCGTTGCAAGCACTATACTGCAGTTTGACAAAGTTGCGCGGTGCACAAACTTTGCTGGTTTTATTGACTTTTCTCA
Organism: Lates calcarifer; assembly: GCF_001640805.2. NCBI lineage: Eukaryota > Metazoa > Chordata > Actinopteri > Centropomidae > Lates > Lates calcarifer. The sequence continues at coordinate 3,723 of NW_026117203.1, read as the reverse complement.
CCGGTCGGAGCTCGGCCCAGACAAACTGGAATGTGCCTGTTTTTTTTCAAAAAACAGTAATGCATAAGCCGTGTATGCTCCCGTCTCTAAAGGTCTGTTGGACACGTTATCCCCTTCATATAGAGGGAACTGCTTACTTTACCTTCTTTTCCAGCTGCAAAAGAGAGACGGTACACCCTGATCAACCTCCGGGGAAGGGAAAATCAAGAGTGCACCACTAAGCGTACGACTCAGTAACCGCATCAGGGCTTTGAGCAACTTGTACCCTATCGATAAAGGAATGTGAGAAAAGCAAGGGACTCCCCTGGAAAAAACACCCCCCACAAAACTCTATAGTTACATTGCACGTTTCCAGAGAATGTGCACCGTACCTGGAGGTAATGCAATACCGGGTCGATGCGTGGAGTGGAAGGAGCAAGCCCCCGTTCCTGGCTCCCTGATCCAAAAATCAATTTAATATATGGTCCCCGGGTAGGGGACGTATCAGATATTAAACTGATAAGAACAGATACTACACTTGATCTTAGCCAAAAGGCCGAGAAGCGATGAGTCCAAAGCGTTTCGTGTTCCGTCCAAGCTCTTGGCACGATCCTCTCTTGTCACGGTGCCCCTGTTTTCAAGCCAGCCTAACAATGGCTGCTGCTTAGCACCCCCACCCAGTCTCCCCACTTTGCACCCCTGGTTCTTAGCGGAGACAGCCGTTTGACTTTTCACACACTCAAAGGGCTCAGCCTTACGGCCAAACCTACCAAAAATAGCTTAAACTCGTTTGGCGTTCCTCTCCCACGGAAGTCTTTAGTAAAAGGCGAAAGACTTGTGCGTTATGAAGAGAAACCAGAGTCAGTACGGCCTTCGCCTTGAGGGCAGCCGAGAACCCCAGTCGTCCCAGCCACCACCGTCACGGTAGGCCTCTCTTTGCGCCTGCCGCGTTCCAAATCCCAGATCGCACCCGTCAGCTACCCTGCCCCGTACTGTCACATGCGCTATCCAATGGGGTTTGCGGAGGGTTAGGCTTAGGCGGAAAGCCCCGCCTTTGGGGGGGCGGGGGCGGGGCATGTGTGCTTGTAACATACAGAAACGCCCACCAATCGTCACGGCCCGACAACAGCACCGACTCTGCAGTCGTAAAACTGGCATAGTTGGCAGCACGCTTTCACGCTTACGAGTAAAAGAAGCTACCCGGGACACCTTGTTTTCCTTTGACGTAGCGGTCAGGGGAGAGCGCGAACGCAGTCCCCCACTACCAGAAATTATGCAGTCGAGACTCCCACATTTGGGGAATTCGCAGGGGTCAGCGCAACCGGAGTGCAATGGCTGAGCCTCGCCCTGGGTGAACCACCTTCTTGATCATGGTATCTCCCCTGCCAGGTAAGTATGAGTTGGAGTTGTCAGAGACGGTGGGGTCGGTTCCAGACACAGCACCCTGGCTGATGGTGGCCACACTGCACAATGCCAGAGTTCGGCGACATCAGCATTAGCTGACCCTCATCTGAGGCTTGTCCCCGAGGCGTTGCAAGCACTATACTGCAGTTTGACAAAGTTGCGCGGTGCACAAACTTTGCTGGTTTTATTGACTTTTCTCACCGGTCGGAGCTCGGCCCAGACAAACTGGAATGTGCCTGTTTTTTTTCAAAAAACAGTAATGCATAAGCCGTGTATGCTCCCGTCTCTAAAGGTCTGTTGGACACGTTATCCCCTTCTATAGAGGGAACTGCTTACTTTACCTTCTTTTCCAGCTGCAAAAGAGAGACGGTACACCCTGATCAACCTCCGGGGAAGGGAAAAATCAAGAGTGCACCACTAAGCGTACGACTCAGTAACCGCATCAGGGCTTTGAGCAACTTGTACCCTATCGATAAAGGAATGTGAGAAAAGCAAGGGACTCCCTGGAAAAAACACCCCCCACAAAACTCTATAGTTACATTGCACGTTTCCAGAGAATGTGCACCGTACCTGGAGGTAATGCAATACCGGGTCGATGCGTGGAGTGGAAGGAGCAAGCCCCCGTTCCGGCTCCCTGATCCAAAAATCAATTTAATATATGGTCCCCCGGGTAGGGGACGTATCAGATATTAAACTGATAAGAACAGATACTACACTTGATCTTAGCCCAAAAGGCCCGAGAAGCGATGAGTCCAAAGCGTTTCGTGTTCCGTCCAAGCTCTTGGCACGATCCTCTCTTGTCACGGTGCCCTGTTTTCAAGCCAGCCTAACAATGGCTGCTGCTTAGCACCCCCACCCAGTCTCCCCACTTTGCACCCCTGGTTCTTAGCGGAGACAGCCGTTTGACTTTTCACACACTCAAAGGGCTCAGCCTTACGGCCAAACCTACCAAAAATAGCTTAAACTCGTTGGCGTTCCTCTCCACGGAAGTCTTTAGTAAAAGGCGAAAGACTTGTGCGTTATGAAGAGAAACCAGAGTCAGTACGGCCTTCCGCCTTGAGGGGCAGCCGAGAACCCCAGTCGTCCCAGCCACCACCGTCACGGTAGGCCTCTCTTTGCGCCTGCCGCGTTCCAAATCCCAGATCGCACCCGTCAGCTACCCTGCCCCGTACTGTCACATGCGCTATTCCAATGGGGTTTGCGGAGGGTTAGGCTTAGGCGGAAAGCCCCGCCTTTGGGGGGCGGGGGCCGGGGGCTGGGGCATGTGTGCTTGTAACATACAGAAACGCCCACCAATCGTCCACGGCCCGACAACAGCACCGACTCTGCAGTCGTAAAACTGGCATAGTTGGCAGCACGCTTTCACGCTTACGAGTAAAAGAAGCTACCCGGGACACCTTGTTTTCCTTTGACGTAGCGGTCAGGGGAGAGCGCGAACGCAGTCCCCACTACCAGAAATTATGCAGTCGAGACTCCCACATTTGGGGAATTCGCAGGGGTCAGCGCAACCGGAGTGCAATGGCTGAGCCTCGCCCTGGGTGAACCACCTTCTTGATCATGGTATCTCCCCTGCCAGGTAAGTATGAGTTGGAGTTGTCAGAGACGGTGGGGTCGGTTCCAGACACAGCACCCTGGCTGATGGTGGCCACACTGCACAATGCCAGAGTTCGGCGACATCAGCATTAGCTGACCCTCATCTGAGGCTTGTCCCCGAGGCGTTGCAAGCACTATACTGCAGTTTGACAAAGTTGCGCGGTGCACAAACTTTGCTGGTTTTATTGACTTTTCTCACCGGTCGGAGCTCGGCCCAGACAAACTGGAATGTGCCTGTTTTTTTTTCAAAAAACAGTAATGCATAAGCCGTGTATGCTCCCGTCTCTAAAGGTCTGTTGGACACGTTATCCCCCTTATATAGAGAGAACTGCTTACTTTACCTTCTTTTCCAGCTGCAAAGAGAGACGGTACACCCTGATCAACCTCCGGGAAGGGAAAAATCAAGAGTGCACCACTAAGCGTACGACTCAGTAACCGCATCAGGGCTTTGAGCAACTTGTACCCTATCGATAAAGGAATGTGAGAAAAGCAAGGGACTCCCCTGGAAAAAACACCCCCCACAAAACTCTATAGTTACATTGCACGTTTCCAGAGAATGTGCACCGTACCTGGAGGTAATGCAATACCGGGTCGATGCGTGGAGTGGAAGGAGCAAGCCCCCGTTCCGGCTCCCTGATCCAAAAATCAATTTAATATATGGTCCCCGGGTAGGGGACGTATCAGATATTAAACTGATAAGAACAGATACTACACTTGATCTTAGCCAAAAGGCGAGAAGCGATGAGT
>NW_026117202.1:0-8466 GCF_001640805.2 Lates calcarifer | reverse complement strand
GAAACGCCCCAATCGTCAGGCCCGACAACAGCACCGACTCTGCAGTCGTAAAACTGGCATAGTTGGCAGCACGCTTTCACGCTTACGAGTAAAAGAAGCTACCCGGGACACCTTGTTTTCCTTTGACGTAGCGGTCAGGGGAGAGCGCGAACGCAGTCCCCCACTACCAGAAATTATGCAGTCGAGACTCCCACATTTGGGGAATTCGCAGGGGTCAGCGCAACCGGAGTGCAATGGCTGAGCCTCGCCCTGGGTGAACCACCTTCTTGATCATGGTATCTCCCCTGCCAGGTAAGTATGAGTTGGAGTTGTCAGAGACGGTGGGGTCGGTTCCAGACACAGCACCCTGGCTGATGGTGGCCACACTGCACAATGCCAGAGTTCGGCGACATCAGCATTAGCTGACCCTCATCTGAGGCTTGTCGCCGAGGCGTTGCAAGCACTATACTGCAGTTTGACAAAGTTGCGCGTGCACAAACTTTGCTGGTTTTATTTGACTTTTCTCACCGGTCGAGCTCGGCCAGACAAACTGGAATGTGCCTGTTTTTTTTCAAAAAACAGTAATGCATAAGCCGTGTATGCTCCCGTCTCTAAAGGTCTGTTGGACACGTTATCCCTTCTATAGAGGGAACTGCTTACTTTACCTTCTTTTCCAGCTGCAAAAGAGAGACGGTACACCCTGATCAACCTCCGGGGAAGGGAAAAATCAAGAGTGCACCACTAAGCGTACGACTCAGTAACCGCATCAGGGCTTTGAGCAACTTGTACCCTATCGATAAAGGAATGTGAGAAAAGCAAGGGACTCCCCTGGAAAAAACACCCCCCACAAAACTCTATAGTTACATTGCACGTTTCCAGAGAATGTGCACCGTACTTGAGGTAATGCAATACCGGGTCGATGCGTGGAGTGGAAGGAGCAAGCCCCGTTCCGGCTCCCTGATCCAAAAATCAATTTAATATATGGTCCCCGGTAGGGGACGTATCAGATATTAAACTGATAAGAACAGATACTACACTTGATCTTAGCCAAAAGGCCGAGAAGCGATGAGTCCAAAGCGTTTCGTGTTCCGTCCAAGCTCTTGGCACGATCCTCTCTTGTCACGGTGCCCTGTTTTCAAGCCAGCCTAACAATGGCTGCTGCTTAGCACCCCCACCCAGTCTCCCCACTTTGCACCCCTGGTTCTTAGCGGAGACAGCCGTTTGACTTTTCACACACTCAAAGGGCTCAGCCTTACGGCCAAACCTACCAAAAATAGCTTAAACTCGTTGGCGTTCCTCTCCACGGAAGTCTTTAGTAAAAGGCGAAAGACTTGTGCGTTATGAAGAGAAACCAGAGTCAGTACGGCCTTCGCCTTGAGGGCAGCCGAGAACCCCAGTCGTCCAGCCACCACCGTCACGGTAGGCCTCTCTTTGCGCCTGCCGCGTTCCAAATCCCAGATCGCACCCGTCAGCTACCCTGCCCGTACTGTCACATGCGCTATCCAATGGGTTTGCGGAGGGTTAGGCTTAGGCGGAAAGCCCCGCCTTTGGGGGGCGGGGGCGGGGGCATGTGTGCTTGTAACATACAGAAACGCCCACCAATCGTCACGGCCCGACAACAGCACCGACTCTGCAGTCGTAAAACTGGCATAGTTGGCAGCACGCTTTCACGCTTACGAGTAAAAGAAGCTACCCGGGACACCTTGTTTTCCTTTGACGTAGCGGTCAGGGGAGAGCGCGAACGCAGTCCCCCACTACCAGAAATTATGCAGTCGAGACTCCCACATTTGGGGAATTCGCAGGGGTCAGCGCAACCGGAGTGCAATGGCTGAGCCTCGCCCTGGGTGAACCACCTTCTTGATCATGGTATCTCCCCTGCCAGGTAAGTATGAGTTGGAGTTGTCAGAGACGGTGGGGTCGGTTCCAGACACAGCACCCTGGCTGATGGTGGCCACACTGCACAATGCCAGAGTTCGGCGACATCAGCATTAGCTGACCCTCATCTGAGGCTTGTCCCGAGGCGTTGCAAGCACTATACTGCAGTTTGACAAAGTTGCGCGGTGCACAAACTTTGCTGGTTTTATTGACTTTTCTCACCGGTCGGAGCTCGGCCCAGACAAACTGGAATGTGCCTGTTTTTTTTCAAAAAACAGTAATGCATAAGCCGTGTATGCTCCCGTCTCTAAAGGTCTGTTGGACACGTTATCCCCTTCTATAGAGGGAACTGCTTACTTTACCTTCTTTTCCAGCTGCAAAAGAGAGACGGTACACCCTGATCAACCTCCGGGGGAAGGGAAAAATCAAGAGTGCACCACTAAGCGTACGACTCAGTAACCGCATCAGGGCTTTGAGCAACTTGTACCCTATCGATAAAGGAATGTGAGAAAAGCAAGGGACTCCCCTGGAAAAAACACCCCCCACAAAACTCTATAGTTACATTGCACGTTTCCAGAGAATGTGCACCCGTACCTGGAGGTAATGCAATACCGGGTCGATGCGTGGAGTGGAAGGAGCAAGCCCCCGTTCCGGCTCCCTGATCCAAAAATCAATTTAATATATGGTCCCCGGGTAGGGGACGTATCAGATATTAAACTGATAAGAACAGATACTACACTTGATCTTAGCCAAAAGGCCGAGAAGCGATGAGTCCAAAGCGTTTCGTGTTCCGTCCAAGCTCTTGGCACGATCCTCTCTTGTCACGGTGCCCTGTTTTCAAGCCAGCCTAACAATGGCTGCTGCTTAGCACCCCACCCAGTCTCCCCACTTTGCACCCCTGGTTCTTAGCGGAGACAGCCGTTTGACTTTTCACACACTCAAAGGGCTCAGCCTTACGGCCAAACCTACCAAAAATAGCTTAAACTCGTTGGCGTTCCTCTCCACGGAAGTCTTTAGTAAAAGGCGAAAGACTTGTGCGTTATGAAGAGAAACCAGAGTCAGTACGGCCTTCGCCTTGAGGGCAGCCGAGAACCCCAGTCCGTCCCAGCCACCACCGTCACGGTAGGCCTCTCTTTGCGCCTGCCGCGTTCCAAATCCCAGATCGCACCCGTCAGCTACCCTGCCCCGTACTGTCACATGCGCTATCCAATGGGGTTTGCGGAGGGTTAGGCTTAGGCGGAAAGCCCCGCCTTTGGGGGGCGGGGGGCGGGGGGCATGTGTGCTTGTAACATACAGAAACGCCCACCAATCGTCACGGCCCGACAACAGCACCGACTCTGCAGTCGTTAAAACTGGCATAGTTGGCAGCACGCTTTCACGCTTACGAGTAAAAGAAGCTACCCGGGACACCTTGTTTTCCTTTGACGTAGCGGTCAGGGGGAGAGCGCGAACGCAGTCCCCCACTACCCAGAAATTATGCAGTCGAGACTCCCACATTTGGGGAATTCGCAGGGGGTCAGCGCAACCGGGAGTGCAATGGCTGAGCCTCGCCCTGGGTGAACCACCTTCTTGATCATGGTATCTCCCCTGCCAGGTAAGTATGAGTTGGAGTTGTCAGAGACGGTGGGGTCGGTTCCAGACACAGCACCTGGCTGATGGTGGCCACACTGCACAATGCCAGAGTTCGGCGACATCAGCATTAGCTGACCCTCATCTGAGGCTTGTCCCGGAGGCGTTGCAAGCACTATACTGCAGTTTGACAAAGTTGCGCGGTGCACAAACTTTGCTGGTTTTATTGACTTTTCTCACCGGTCGGAGCTCGGCCCAGACAAACTGGAATGTGCCTGTTTTTTTTCAAAAAACAGTAATGCATAAGCCGTGTATGCTCCCGTCTCTAAAGGTCTGTTGGACACGTTATTCCCCTTCTATAGAGGGAACTGCTTACTTTACCTTCTTTTCCAGCTGCAAAAGAGAGACGGTACACCCTGATCAACCTCCGGGGAAGGGAAAAATCAAGAGTGCACCACTAAGCGTACGACTCAGTAACCGCATCAGGGCTTTGAGCAACTTGTACCCTATCGATAAAGGAATGTGAGAAAAGCAAGGGACTCCCCTGGAAAAAACACCCCCCACAAAACTCTATAGTTACATTGCACGTTTCCAGAGAATGTGCACCGTACCTGGAGGTAATGCAATACCGGGTCGATGCGTGGAGTGGAAGGAGCAAGCCCCCGTTCCGGCTCCCTGATCCAAAAATCAATTTAATATATGGTCCCCGGGTAGGGGACGTATCAGATATTAAACTGATAAGAACAGATACTACACTTGATCTTAGCCAAAAGGCCGAGAAGCGATGAGTCCAAAGCGTTTCGTGTTCCGTCCAAGCTCTTGGCACGATCCTCTCTTGTCACGGTGCCCTGTTTTCAAGCCAGCCTAACAATGGCTGCTGCTTAGCACCCCCCACCCAGTCTCCCCACTTTGCACCCCTGGTTCTTAGCGGAGACAGCCGTTTGACTTTTCACACACTCAAAGGGCTCAGCCTTACGGCCAAACCTACCAAAAATAGCTTAAACTCGTTGGCGTTCCTCTCCACGGAAGTCTTTAGTAAAAGGCGAAAGACTTGTGCGTTATGAAGAGAAACCAGAGTCAGTACGGCCTTCGCCTTGAGGGCAGCCGAGAACCCCAGTCGTCCCAGCCACCACCGTCACGGTAGGCCTCTCTTTGCGCCTGCCGCGTTCCAAATCCCAGATCGCACCCGTCAGCTACCCTGCCCCGTACTGTCACATGCCGCTATCCAATGGGGTTTGCGGAGGGTTAGGCTTAGGCGGAAAGCCCCGCCTTTGGGGGGCGGGGGCGGGGTCGGGGGCTGGGGCATGTGTGCTTGTAACATACAGAAACGCCCACCAATCGTCACGGCCCGACAACAGCACCGACTCTGCAGTCGTAAAACTGGCATAGTTGGCAGCACGCTTTCACGCTTACGAGTAAAAGAAGCTACCCGGGACACCTTGTTTTCCTTTGACGTAGCGGTCAGGGGAGAGCGCGAACGCAGTCCCCCACTACCAGAAATTATGCAGTCGAGACTCCCACATTTGGGGAATTCGCAGGGGTCAGCGCAACCGGAGTGCAATGGCTGAGCCTCGCCCTGGGTGAACCACCTTCTTGATCATGGTATCTCCCCTGCCAGGTAAGTATGAGTTGGAGTTGTCAGAGACGGTGGGGTCGGTTCCAGACACAGCACCCTGGCTGATGGTGGCCACACTGCACAATGCCAGAGTTCGGCGACATCAGCATTAGCTGACCCCTCATCTGAGGCTTGTCCCCGAGGCGTTGCAAGCACTATACTGCAGTTTGACAAAGTTGCGCGGTGCACAAACTTTGCTGGTTTTATTGACTTTTCTCACCGGGTCGGAGCTCGGCCCAGACAAACTGGAATGTGCCTGTTTTTTTTTCAAAAAACAGTAATGCATAAGCCGTGTATGCTCCCGTCTCTAAAGGTCTGTTGGACACGTTATCCCCTTATATAGAGAGAACTGCTTACTTTACCTTCTTTTCCAGCTGCAAAAGAGAGACGGTACACCCTGATCAACCTCCGGGGAAGGGAAAAATCAAGAGTGCACCACTAAGCGTACGACTCAGTAACCGCATCAGGGCTTTGAGCAACTTGTACCCTATCGATAAAGGAATGTGAGAAAAGCAAGGGACTCCCCTGGAAAAAACACCCCCACAAAACTCTATAGTTACATTGCACGTTTCCAGAGAATGTGCACCGTACCTGGAGGTAATGCAATACCGGGTCGATGCGTGGAGTGGAAGGAGCAAGCCCCGTTCCGGCTCCCTGATCCAAAAATCAATTTAATATATGGTCCCCGGGTAGGGGACGTATCAGATATTAAACTGATAAGAACAGATACTACACTTGATCTTAGCCAAAAGGCCGAGAAGCGATGAGTCCAAAGCGTTTCGTGTTCCGTCCAAGCTCTTGGCACGATCCTCTCTTGTCACGGTGCCCTGTTTTCAAGCCAGCCTAACAATGGCTGCTGCTTAGCACCCCCACCCAGTCTCCCCACTTTGCACCCCTGGTTCTTAGCGGAGACAGCCGTTTGACTTTTCACACACTCAAAGGGCTCAGCCTTACGGCCAAACCTACCAAAAATAGCTTAAACTCGTTGGCGTTCCTCTCCACGGAAGTCTTTAGTAAAAGGCGAAAGACTTGTGCGTTATGAAGAGAAACCAGAGTCAGTACGGCCTTCGCCTTGAGGGCAGCCGAGAACCCCAGTCGTCCCAGCCACCACCGTCACGGTAGGCCTCTCTTTGCGCCTGCCGCGTTCCAAATCCCAGATCGCACCCGTCAGCTACCTGCCCGTACTGTCACATGCGCTATCCAATGGGGTTTGCGGAGGGTTAGGCTTAGGCGGAAAGCCCCGCCTTTTGGGGGGGGGGGGGGCGGGGGCTGGGGCATGTGTGCTTGTAACATACAGAAAACGCCCACCAATCGTCACGGCCCGACAACAGCACCGACTCTGCAGTCGTAAAACTGGCATAGTTGGCAGCACGCTTTCACGCTTACGAGTAAAAGAAGCTACCCGGGACACCTTGTTTTCCTTTGACGTAGCGGTCAGGGGATGAGCGCGAACGCAGTCCCCCACTACCAGAAATTATGCAGTCGAGACTCCCACATTTGGGGAATTCGCAGGGGTCAGCGCAACCGGAGTGCAATGGCTGAGCCTCGCCACTGGGGTGAACCACCTTCTTGATCATGGTATCTCCCTGCCAGGTAAGTATGAGTTGGAGTTTGTCAGAGACGGTGGGGTCGGTTCCAGACACAGCACCCTGGCTGATGGTGGCCACACTGCACAATGGCAGAGTATCGGCGACATCAGCATTAGCTGACCCTCATCTGAGGCTTGTCGCCGAGGCGTTGCAAGCACTATACTGCAGTTTGACAAAGTTGCGCGGTGCACAACTTTGCTGGTTTTATTGATTTTCATCACCGGTCGGAGCTCGGCCCAGACAAACTGGAATGTGCCTGTTTTTTTTCAAAAAACAGTAATGCATAGCGTGTATGTCCCGTCTCTAAAGGTCTGTTTGGACACGTTATCCCCTTCTATAGAGGGAATCTGCTTACTTTACCTTCTTTTCCAGCTGCAAAAGAGAGACGGTACACCCTGATCAACCTCCGGGGAAGGGAAAAATCAAGAGTGCACCACTAAGCGTACGACTCAGTAACCGCATCAGGGCTTTGAGCAACTTGTACCCTATCGATAAAGGAATGTGAGAAAAGCAAGGGACTCCCCTGGAAAAAAACACCCCCAAAAACTCTATAGTTACATTGCACGTTTCCAGAGAATGTGCACCGTACCTGGAGGTAATGCAATACCGGGTCGATGCGTGGAGTGGAAGGAGCAAGCCCCCGTTCCGGCTCCCTGATCCAAAAATCAATTTAATATATGGTCCCCGGGTAGGGGACGTATCAGATATTAAACTGATAAGAACAGATACTACACTTGATCTTAGCCAAAAGGCCGAGAAGCGATGAGTCCAAAGCGTTTCGTGTTCCGTCCAAGCTCTTGGCACGATCCTCTCTTGTCACGGTGCCCTGTTTTCAAGCCAGCCTAACAATGGCTGCTGCTTAGCACCCCCACCCAGTCTCCCCACTTTGCACCCCTGGTTCTTAGCGGAGACAGCCGTTTGACTTTTCACACACTCAAAGGGCTCAGCCTTACGGCCAAACCTACCAAAAATAGCTTAAACTCGTTGGCGTTCCTCTCCACGGAAGTCTTTAGTAAAAGGCGAAAGACTTGTGCGTTATGAAGAGAAACCAGAGTCAGTACGGCCTTCGCCTTGAGGGCAGCCGAGAACCCCAGTCGTCCCAGCCACCACCGTCACGGTAGGCCTCTCTTTGCGCCTGCCGCGTTCCAAATCCCAGATCGCACCCGTCAGCTACCCTGCCCCGTACTGTCACATGCGCTATCCAATGGGGTTTGCGGAGGGTTAGGCTTAGGCGGAAAGCCCCGCCTTTGGGGGGCGGGGGCGGGGGCTGGGGCATGTGTGCTTGTAACATACAGAAACGCCCACCAATCGTCACGGCCCGACAACAGCACCGACTCTGCAGTCGTAAAACTGGCATAGTTGGCAGCACGCTTTCACGAGTAAAAGAAGCTACCCGGACACCTTGTTTTCCTTTGACGTAGCGGTCAGGGAGAGCGCGAACGCAGTCCCCACTACCAGAAATTATGCAGTCGAGACTCCCACATTTGGGGAATTCGCAGGGGTCAGCGCAACCGGAGTGCAATGGCTGAGCCTCGCCCTGGGTGAACCACCTTCTTGATCATGGTATCTCCCCTGCCAGGTAAGTATGAGTTGGAGTTGTCAGAGACGGTGGGGTCGGTTCCAGACACAGCACCCCTGGCTGATGGTGGCCACACTGCACAATGCCAGAGTTCGGCGACATCAGCATTCTTTTCCAGCTGCAAAAGAGAGACGGTACACCCTGATCAACCTCCGGGAAGGAAAAATCAAGAGTGCACCACTAAGCGTACGACTCAGTAACCGCATCAGGGCTTTGAGCAACTTGTACCCTATCGATAAAGGAATGTGAGAAAAGCAAGG
>NW_026117201.1:0-19171 GCF_001640805.2 Lates calcarifer | reverse complement strand
ACTCCCACATTTGGGGAATTCGCAGGGTCAGCGCAACCGGAGTGCAATGGCTGAGCCTCGCCCGGGTGAACCACCTTCTTGATCATGGTATCTCCCCTGCCAGGTAAGTATGAGTTGGAGTCAGAGACGGTGGGGTCGGTTCCAGACACAGCACCCTGGCTGATGTGGCCCACACTGCACAATGCCAGAGTTCGGCGACATCAGCATTAGCTGACCCTCATCTGAGGCTTGTCCCCGAGGCGTTGCAAGCACTATACTGCAGTTTGACAAAGTTGCGCGGTGCACAAACTTTGCTGGTTTTATTGACTTTTCTCACCGGTCGGAGCTCGGCCCAGACAAACTGGAATGTGCCTGTTTTTTTTCAAAAAACAGTAATGCATAAGCCGTGTATGCTCCCGTCTCTAAAGGTCTGTTGGACACGTTATCCCTTATATAGAGAGAACTGCTTACTTTACCTTCTTTTCCAGCTGCAAAAGAGAGACGGTACACCCTGATCAACCTCCGGGGAAGGGAAAAATCAAGAGTGCACCACTAAGCGTACGACTCAGTAACCGCATCAGGGCTTTGAGCAACTTGTACCCTATCGATAAAGGAATGTGAGAAAAGCAAGGGACTCCCCTGGAAAAAACACCCCCCACAAAACTCTATAGTTACATTGCACGTTTCCAGAGAATGTGCACCGTACCTGGAGGTAATGCAATACCGGGTCGATGCGTGGAGTGGAAGGAGCAAGCCCCCGTTCCGGCTCCCTGATCCAAAAATCAATTTAATATATGGTCCCCGGGTAGGGGACGTATCAGATATTAAACTGATAAGAACAGATACTACACTTGATCTTAGCCAAAAGGCCGAGAAGCGATGAGTCCAAAGCGTTTCGTGTTCCGTCCAAGCTCTTGGCACGATCCTCTCTTGTCACGGTGCCCTGTTTTCAAGCCAGCCTAACAATGGCTGCTGCTTAGCACCCCCACCCAGTCTCCCCACTTTGCACCCCTGGTTCTTAGCGGAGACAGCCGTTTGACTTTTCACACACTCAAAGGGCTCAGCCTTACGGCCAAACCTACCAAAAATAGCTTAAACTCGTTGGCGTTCCTCTCCACGGAAGTCTTTAGTAAAAGGCGAAAGACTTGTGCGTTATGAAGAGAAACCAGAGTCAGTACGGCCTTCGCCTTGAGGGCAGCCGAGAACCCCAGTCGTCCCAGCCACCACCGTCACGGTAGGCCTCTCTTTGCGCCTGCCGCGTTCCAAATCCCAGATCGCACCCGTCAGCTACCCTGCCCCGTACTGTCACATGCGCTATCCAATGGGGTTTGCGGAGGGTTAGGCTTAGGCGGAAAGCCCCGCCTTTGGGGGCGGGGGCGGGGGCGGGGCATGTGTGCTTGTAACATACAGAAACGCCCACCAATCGTCACGGCCCGACAACAGCACCGACTCTGCAGTCGTAAAACTGGCATAGTTGGCAGCACGCTTTCACGCTTACGAGTAAAAGAAGCTACCCGGGACACCTTGTTTTCCTTTGACGTAGCGGTCAGGGGAGAGCGCGAACGCAGTCCCCCACTACCAGAAATTATGCAGTCGAGACTCCCACATTTGGGGAATTCGCAGGGGTCAGCGCAACCGGAGTGCAATGGCTGAGCCTCGCCCTGGGTGAACCACCTTCTTGATCATGGTATCTCCCCTGCCAGGTAAGTATGAGTTGGAGTTGTCAGAGACGGTGGGGTCGGTTCCAGACACAGCACCCTGGCTGATGGTGGCCACACTGCACAATGCCAGAGTTCGGCGACATCAGCATTAGCTGACCCTCATCTGAGGCTTGTCGCCGAGGCGTTGCAAGCACTATACTGCAGTTTGACAAAGTTGCGCGGTGCACAAACTTTGCTGGTTTTATTGACTTTTCTCACCGGTCGGAGCTCGGCCCAGACAAACTGGAATGTGCCTGTTTTTTTTCAAAAAACAGTAATGCATAAGCCGTGTATGCTCCCGTCTCTAAAGGTCTGTTGGACACGTTATCCCCTTCTATAGAGGGAACTGCTTACTTTACCTTCTTTTCCAGCTGCAAAAGAGAGACGGTACACCCTGATCAACCTCCGGGGAAGGGAAAAATCAAGAGTGCACCACTAAGCGTACGACTCAGTAACCGCATCAGGGCTTTGAGCAACTTGTACCCTATCGATAAAGGAATGTGAGAAAAGCAAGGGACTCCCCTGGAAAAAACACCCCCCACAAAACTCTATAGTTACATTGCACGTTTCCAGAGAATGTGCACCGTACCTGGAGGTAATGCAATACCGGGTCGATGCGTGGAGTGGAAGGAGCAAGCCCCCGTTCCGGCTCCCTGATCCAAAAATCAATTTAATATATGGTCCCCGGGTAGGGGACGTATCAGATATTAAACTGATAAGAACAGATTTTTTTTTTTTTTTTCCTCTTTATTGATACTCATTTCCATTTTCCATAGAAACTTTTGCATAATTAAAAAAAATACACCCTACATCAAAATACAACTTGTCAACAATTGTGGATAATCTGTAAAATCATAGTTAAGACAATGAAAACAGTACTTCTAAGAGGTTTTACAGATTAAAAAAAAAAAAACAACAAAGTTGTAAAGGAATATTTTAAAAGGGAGTGTATTTGTTAAAAGGTTCTCTTGTGCAGGAGCAGGGTGAGTCCCTACCCAGGGTTACTCACTCCGCTCCTCCAAACAGTAAGTCTCTCAGGATCCTGTCCTGGTGCTCATAGGAGATCCCCGCCCTCTCGCTCCTTCCCACCTTCCTCTCCCGGAGAGCCAGGCCGCCGCTGCTTTGACCTTTTCCCGTGTAGCTCCGGCTCCTTCGTCCAAATGGGCACAGAGGCGATTCTTCTTTGTGGCTGTGTCCTAGGCCTGCCGCCTGCAGCTTCGGCCACTTGGACCGTCGCTGCGGCCATCCGGATCACAGCCACGGGGGGCATCTGCATGTGCTTCCTTACCAGCAAGTTTCTGGAGGTCCACATGGCGTCTTTGATGGCGGCCAGGGTGAGCCACTGCTTGGCAAAGTCGTCTTTTTTGATTGCTTCCTGGCTCACCCCATAGAGCACCAGCTGTGCTGTAAGGACCTCCCTTGCTGGCAAGTATGGGAATTGTAAGGAGCCGGCCATTGCCCACTGGTCTACGGCAGCGCTGCACTCCCAGAGCAGATGCCTCACCGACTCAGGCGCGCCACAACCAGGTCGGGGGCAGGTTGAGAGCGCCGACATGCCCCGGGAGTGCATGACGGACCTGACCGGGAGGATCTCGTGAGCCACCATCCATGACAGGTCCCGGAGTCTGTTTGGAAGAGCGGGGTGGTTGACGTTGCGCCAAACTGTTGAGGGCTGGCCTAATGGAAGCCCGCGCACTGGACTCACTGGTTCCTGCTCCTGCACAACAGAAATCAACACACGGTGATTGGCTAAAACTTGCAGCTCCTCCTGCTCCAGGTTAAAATGCTTTAAAAACTTCTGAATAAAAGCATAGGCTGGTGGCAGGTTAAAGGACACAGGTACTTTAAGATCAGTGGGTAAAATCTTCAATCTTCTGAGATAAGAACCCATCCAGAATCGTGTCATTGCTGTGGTCTTAGGGTTTCTGGATGGGTCTGTAGCATATTTCACGTATAGCGCGACGTATCGGCTTCCTAAAAACAAGTGTAGGTCAGGTACTCCTTTTCCCCCTTTTTCTTTTGGCCTCCTCATCACGTCTCTCCTCAGTCTTTCCCACTTGGAGCCCCACAAAAAGTAAAAGATGGCTCGGTCAAGATCTAAAAGCACTCTCCTAGGAGGGATAAAAACGGAACTGATCAGTAAAAGCAAGGGTAAAATCACTGCTTTGATGATTAAAACCTTCCCTTCAATGGTCAGTCCTCTAAGTCCCCAGTATCCTAGTCTTTGCCTTACTTTTCCTACCACGTCTGGCCAATTTGTTTTCCCTCCCCCCTCCTTGTCAAATTTGACCCCCAGTATTCTCTGGTCAGTCTGTGTCACAGTCAGGGGGAGTCCTGTCATTTCAGTCGCCGTCCATGGCCCATAAAGTTGGGCTTGGGTCTTGCCTCTGTTGAGTTTTGACCCAGAGGCCCGTCCAAACCAGTCAGTCAAGTCCAGCGTCCTGTTGACAGATAAAAGGTCTGTGCATAAAACGTTCACGTCGTCCATGTATAAAACGCATTTAGTCTGAAGTCCCCCGCTCCCTGGGATTCCGATCCCATTGATTCGTTGGTCCCTTCTCAAGATCTGCGCCAGAGGTTCTATACAGATGACATAGAGGAGGGCAGATAACGGACAGCCCTGACGAACACCGCAGTTAATATCCACTGCTTTTGTCAGGTGCCCGTTAATAACAAATCTGCTGGTGATGCTCCGGTACAGCAATCCCACCCAAGCTATAAACCTTTCTGGAAATCCCATTTTTTGCAGTACCCGAAAGAGGTACTGGTGCGAGACCCGATCGAAGGCTTTTTCAAAATCTAAATTTAGTACTATTAGCCTGATGTTTCTGTCTCTCGCGTAACAGATGGTGTCTCGGATCAGTACGAGGCTGTCGGTGATCTTCCTCCCCGGAATGGCGCAGGCTTGATCTGGGTGAATCACCTCTTCTAAAAAATCCAGACATACGTGAGGCTAAAAGTTTGCAGTCAAAGTTTAAAAGAGTGATAGGTCTCCAGTTCTTCAAATCAGTCTTATCTTTGGCCTTGTGAAGGAGAGTCACTATCCCTATTCTAAAACTGTCAGGAAGTCGGTCTAGTCGTTCAAAACCCATAAAAACAGCAAGCAAATCAGGTGCTAAAATGTCCCAAAATGTCAAATAAAATTCCAGGGGAAGTCCATCTTGTCCTGGGGACTTCCCCTTCTTAAAACCTGTGATGCATTTATTTAACTCTAAAATCGTAAAATCTTGGGTTAAAAGCACGCTGTTTCTACTGTCCCGGTAATGAGGTTTAAAACTTCTGTCATGGTGTCTTTTTCAATAGGTTTCCTTTGGTACAATTTTCATAGTAGTTTTCAACAACTTGTTTAATTTCTTCTATTGTTTCTACTGTGCACCCATTTTCTTTTGTTAGTTTACAAACCGTTCCCCTTTTATTTATGATTTTCTTAAAAAAATACCTTGTGCACTTTTCCCCCTCTTCAATTTCTTGTTCCCTGCTTCTTAAAATGACACCTTTACTTTTGGTTTCTGCTAAAACCGACATCTCTGTTTTGACTTGTTTTATTTCCTCACTAAAATCCATTCCGCATTGTTGTAGTTTAAAATAGCGTTGTAGTCGTTTCTGCAGTCCCATCATGCGTCTATTTTCCCTACTCTTTTTTCTCTTCCCTGCCTGTCTAAAAAAAGTCTGGGTCTTTTCCTTCACCATTTCCCACCAGTGTGCGCATGTGTCGTAAAAGTCTTGAAGGGTCTGCCACTCTCTGTACTGCTCCCTGTATTGGTTGACTAAAACCTGGTCTTCTAAAAGGGAGCAGTTGAGTTTCCACAGACCACTTCCTGATGTCACACCCGAAGAGAGCAAAAGGGTGCAGGAAAGCATCAGGTGATCGGAAAAGAAAACAGGGGTCAATCTAGCATCGGTTGGTGGGCAGTCCCGTGTAAAAATATAGTCTATGCGAGAGGCTCTGGTGCCATCACCACTGAACCAGGTGAAGCCCTCCTCTCTAGGATGCATGGTTTTAAAACAGTCCTGAATTTTAAAATCCCTGCATATGCCCTGTAGTAAAAGTGATGCTTTATCAACTTTAAAATCTTGCCCTCCTCTTTTCCTGTCTTTCCTGCTTAAAATACAATTAAAATCACCCCCTACAACTAAAGGTTCCCTACCTAGCATGTGGAACTGCAGTTCTTCTAAAAGGTCATACCTGTCATTCCTGTCATTAAAGCCATAAATATTTAAGAGATTAAAATCCCTTCCCCTAAAAGTCAAGTGTGCTAAAAGTGCCCGACCGTTTCTCACCACAGTGCTGCCCTTCACCAGAACCTGAGGATTTTTGATTAAAATGGCCACTCCATCATTTTTGTTGTAATTTGATCCACTCCATATTGATGTATATGGCCACAACTCCTCCCACTGTCTGTAGTGTTTTAAAAACGGAATGCCACATTCCTGTATTAAAAACACATCTGACTTAAAGGAAACAAGATAGGATAAAATACTCTGGGCTCTAACTCGCGACTTCACACTTCTCACATTGACGGTTGAGAAGGTGAGAGTCATGAGTATGGTTTAAAAACAACAGGTATGAAATTTTAAAAGGACTATACAAGGAATTTCAGAGATAAAATGGCAGTCAGATAATCTGCTGTGAATGGAGCTCTTCCTTCACTCTTACAGGTGAAGAGTAAGGGGGTTTAGCTCCAGTCCCCGGATGGACTCTGGGGGTTGGTCTAGGCTGCAACCTTGCATTTAGTTTTGAGTCCTTAGGGGTTGATTGCAGAGCTATTGTTAAAAATGAGACCTCATTTGGTGAATCGGAGGGGAAGACTCTGGGCTCCTCCACAGATGAACTGTCTGAGAGAGTCCCAACTCTTCCCCTCTTCTCTGAGAATACAGGAGACTCAGAGGACAATTCTGATGCCGGCCTCTTTGTTTGCTGGGCGTTGGGGGGGAGGCATCCTCGCTATCAGTCTGCAATTGGCCTTCCTCATTATCTGAACTAGCTCCGCCCTCTACCTGCATTGCCCCATCCTCTCCAGAACTCTCTGTTGATGGGGCTGTTGCAGGCCCCTCCCTTTCTCCCGCCTCATCTGATTCCACTCCTCCAATCACAGGATTTGGCGGGAGATTTGAATTTTCCGGCCCAGCCTCTTCAATTAGCTCTCTAACTGCCTGGCCTGGTCCACCATTTTGCCCACTTGCTTTTGCTGCCTTTACTTTGTTGGCAAAAGATTTGGGGCAATCTCTGAAGAGGTGGTTTGATTCTCCACATAGATTGCATTTTCTGCCATTGGTGCACTCCTCAAAGGTGTGCCCAATTTCTCTGCATTTCCCACAGACAGTCTGCTGACAAGCTTCGGCCAGGTGCCCGTGCTCACCACACTTGCGGCAGAGCTTGGGCTGACCCTGGTAATGGATGTAGCCCCTGTTTTCTCCCAGAACTATCATGGATGGCAGATGTTTTAGGCCTTGGAAGCCCTGGGGGTCCTGCCATTGTTGAATGGGGACCCTCCAAGCGCAGTTCCAAATGCCATCCTCATCTCTCACTTTGGTAGCCTGGCCTTTAACAGTGCAATATCTTCCCAGCCACAAACAAATGTCCTCTGCATTCACTGTTTCATTGAACATTCTGACAATAACCGTTTTTAAGGCATTGTCAGTCAGTTTCTCCACACTGAAGGCAGAAAACTGGGGTTTAACATTTTCAAAACGTGTCCAAAACTCTCTTAGCAGAGCTGCTGAACGGAAACTCACATCAAAGCCTTTACCAAAAGGCAAGGTCAGTATACAGTTCAGATCATTTGGTGTGAAACCCAAGGCTTTTTGGACTAGCTTCCTGGAGAAGTCCAGTCTGGACATCCCCAGGAGTTTACCCTCTCTCTCCACGAAATTTAAACGAACGCTGTGGTGCCTCCGCATGCCGGCATGGGTGGCCGACATGATGGAGGCACCACAAGCTAAAAAAGTGCTTAAAACAATAAAACCAGTAAAAGATCAATCCGATAAGTAAGAATAATGAAAAACAATAAATAACACAAGAGACAAAGAGTACTTACCTGATCGGCCTGGTCAAGATGTTACAACCTGCAGAGAACAGGTAAAATAGCTCTCTCAGCCAATGAATTCCTATTTGTTAAAGATTTTCAATTACTGGAAAATTGAAATGCTTTAAACAAGGAACATTTAGAAATATCCTCCCAAGCACTGATAAAACCGATGCCACGACAGACAAGGATTTTAACCACCAACAGGAGGCGATCGCAGTCTTAGCCAAAAGGCCGAGAAGCGATGAGTCCAAAGCGTTTCGTGTTCCGTCCAAGCTCTTGGCACGATCCTCTCTTGTCACGGTGCCCTGTTTTCAAGCCAGCCTAACAATGGCTGCTGCTTAGCACCCCCACCCAGTCTCCCCACTTTGCACCCCTGGTTCTTAGCGGAGACAGCCGTTTGACTTTTCACACACTCAAAGGGCTCAGCCTTACGGCCAAACCTACCAAAAATAGCTTAAACTCGTTGGCGTTCCTCTCCACGGAAGTCTTTAGTAAAAGGCGAAAGACTTGTGCGTTATGAAGAGAAACCAGAGTCAGTACGGCCTTCGCCTTGAGGGCAGCCGAGAACCCCAGTCGTCCCAGCCACCACCGTCACGGTAGGCCTCTCTTTGCGCCTGCCGCGTTCCAAATCCCAGATCGCACCCGTCAGCTACCCTGCCCCGTACTGTCACATGCGCTATCCAATGGGGTTTGCGGAGGGTTAGGCTTAGGCGGAAAGCCCCGCCTTTGGGGGGCGGGGGCGGGGGGCATGTGTGCTTGTAACATACAGAAACGCCCACCAATCGTCACGGCCCGACAACAGCACCGACTCTGCAGTCGTAAAACTGGCATAGTTGGCAGCACGCTTTCACGCTTACGAGTAAAAGAAGCTACCCGGGACACCTTGTTTTCCTTTGACGTAGCGGTCAGGGGAGAGCGCGAACGCAGTCCCCCACTACCAGAAATTATGCAGTCGAGACTCCCACATTTGGGGAATTCGCAGGGGTCAGCGCAACCGGAGTGCAATGGCTGAGCCTCGCCCTGGGTGAACCACCTTCTTGATCATGGTATCTCCCCTGCCAGGTAAGTATGAGTTGGAGTTGTCAGAGACGGTGGGGTCGGTTCCAGACACAGCACCCTGGCTGATGGTGGCCACACTGCACAATGCCAGAGTTCGGCGACATCAGCATTAGCTGACCCTCATCTGAGGCTTGTCCCCGAGGCGTTGCAAGCACTATACTGCAGTTTGACAAAGTTGCGCGTGCACAAACTTTGCTGGTTTTATTGACTTTTCTCACCGGTCGGAGCTCGGCCCAGACAAACTGGAATGTGCCTGTTTTTTTTCAAAAAACAGTAATGCATAAGCCGTGTATGCTCCCGTCTCTAAAGGTCTGTTGGACACGTTATCCCCTTATATAGAGGAACTGCTTACTTTACCTTCTTTTCCAGCTGCAAAAGAGAGACGGTACACCCTGATCAACCTCCGGGGAAGGGAAAAATCAAGAGTGCACCACTAAGCGTACGACTCAGTAACCGCATCAGGGCTTTGAGCAACTTGTACCCTATCGATAAAGGAATGTGAGAAAAGCAAGGGACTCCCCTGGAAAAACACCCCCCACAAAACTCTATAGTTACATTGCACGTTTCCAGAGAATGTGCACCGTAGCTGGAGGTAATGCAATACCGGGGTCGATGCGTGGAGTGGAAGGAGCAAGCCCCCGTTCCGGCTCCCTGATCCAAAAATCAATTTAATATATGGTCCCCGGGTAGGGGACGTATCAGATATTAAACTGATAAGAACAGATACTACACTTGATCTTAGCCAAAAGGCCGAGAAGCGATGAGTCCAAAGCGTTTCGTGTTCCGTCCAAGCTCTTGGCACGATCCTCTCTTGTCACGGTGCCCTGTTTTCAAGCCAGCCTAACAATGGCTGCTGCTTAGCACCCCCACCCAGTCTCCCCACTTTGCACCCCTGGTTCTTAGCGGAGACAGCCGTTTGACTTTTCACACACTCAAAGGGCTCAGCCTTACGGCCAAACCTACCAAAAATAGCTTAAACTCGTTGGCGTTCCTCTCCACGGAAGTCTTTAGTAAAAGGCGAAAGACTTGTGCGTTATGAAGAGAAACCAGAGTCAGTACGGCCTTCGCCTTGAGGGCAGCCGAGAACCCCAGTCGTCCCAGCCACCACCGTCACGGTAGGCCTCTCTTTGCGCCTGCCGCGTTCCAAATCCCAGATCGCACCCGTCAGCTACCCTGCCCGTACTGTCACATGCGCTATCCAATGGGGTTTGCGGAGGGTTAGGCTTAGGCGGAAAGCCCCGCCTTTGGGGGGGCGGGGGCGGGGGCATGTGTGCTTGTAACATACAGAAACGCCCACCAATCGTCACGGCCCGACAACAGCACCGACTCTGCAGTCGTAAAACTGGCATAGTTGGCAGCACGCTTTCACGCTTACGAGTAAAAGAAGCTACCCGGGACACCTTGTTTTCCTTTGACGTAGCGGTCAGGGGAGAGCGCGAACGCAGTCCCCCACTACCAGAAATTATGCAGTCGAGACTCCCACATTTGGGGAATTCGCAGGGGTCAGCGCAACCGGAGTGCAATGGCTGAGCCTCGCCCTGGGTGAACCACCTTCTTGATCATGGTATCTCCCCTGCCAGGTAAGTATGAGTTGGAGTTGTCAGAGACGGTGGGGTCGGTTCCAGACACAGCACCCTGGCTGATGGTGGCCACACTGCACAATGCCAGAGTTCGGCGACATCAGCATTAGCTGACCCTCATCTGAGGCTTGTCCCCGAGGCGTTGCAAGCACTATACTGCAGTTTGACAAAGTTGCGCGGTGCACAAACTTTGCTGGTTTTATTGACTTTTCTCACCGGTCGGAGCTCGGCCCAGACAAACTGGAATGTGCCTGTTTTTTTTCAAAAAACAGTAATGCATAAGCCGTGTATGCTCCCGTCTCTAAAGGTCTGTTGGACACGTTATCCCCTTCTATAGAGGGAACTGCTTACTTTACCTTCTTTTCCAGCTGCAAAAGAGAGACGGTACACCCTGATCAACCTCCGGGGAAGGGAAAAATCAAGAGTGCACCACTAAGCGTACGACTCAGTAACCGCATCAGGGCTTTGAGCAACTTGTACCCTATCGATAAAGGAATGTGAGAAAAGCAAGGGACTCCCCTGGAAAAAACACCCCCCACAAAACTCTATAGTTACATTGCACGTTTCCAGAGAATGTGCACCGTACCTGGAGGTAATGCAATACCGGGTCGATGCGTGGAGTGGAAGGAGCAAGCCCCCGTTCCGGCTCCCTGATCCAAAAATCAATTTAATATATGGTCCCCGGGTAGGGGACGTATCAGATATTAAACTGATAAGAACAGATACTACACTTGATCTTAGCCAAAAGGCCGAGAAGCGATGAGTCCAAAGCGTTTCGTGTTCCGTCCAAGCTCTTGGCACGATCCTCTCTTGTCACGGTGCCCTGTTTTCAAGCCAGCCTAACAATGGCTGCTGCTTAGCACCCCCACCCAGTCTCCCCCACTTTGCACCCCTGGTTCTTAGCGGAGACAGCCGTTTGACTTTTCACACACTCAAAGGGCTCAGCCTTACGGCCAAACCTACCAAAAATAGCTTAAACTCGTTGGCGTTCCTCTCCACGGAAGTCTTTAGTAAAAGGCGAAAGACTTGTGCGTTATGAAGAGAAACCAGAGTCAGTACGGCCTTCGCCTTGAGGCAGCCGAGAACCCCAGTCGTCCCAGCCACCACCGTCACGGTAGGCCTCTCTTTGCGCCTGCCGCGTTCCAAATCCCAGATCGCACCCGTCAGCTACCCTGCCCCGTACTGTCACATGCGCTATCCAATGGGGTTTGCGGAGGGTTAGGCTTAGGCGGAAAGCCCCGCCTTTGGGGGGCGGGGGGGGGGGCTGGGGCATGTGTGCTTGTAACATACAGAAACGCCCACCAATCGTCACGGCCCCGACAACAGCACCGACTCTGCAGTCGTAAAACTGGCATAGTTGGCAGCACGCTTTCACGCTTACGAGTAAAAGAAGCTACCCGGGACACCTTGTTTTCCTTTGACGTAGCGGTCAGGGGAGAGCGCGAACGCAGTCCCCCACTACCAGAAATTATGCAGTCGAGACTCCCACATTTGGGGAATTCGCAGGGGTCAGCGCAACCGGAGTGCAATGGCTGAGCCTCGCCCTGGGTGAACCACCTTCTTGATCATGGTATCTCCCCTGCCAGGTAAGTATGAGTTGGAGTTGTCAGAGACGGTGGGGTCGGTTCCAGACACAGCACCCTGGCTGATGGTGGCCACACTGCACAATGCCAGAGTTCGGCGACATCAGCATTAGCTGACCCTCATCTGAGGCTTGTCCCCGAGGCGTTGCAAGCACTATACTGCAGTTTGACAAAGTTGCGCGGTGCACAAACTTTGCTGGTTTTATTGACTTTTCTCACCGGTCGGAGCTCGGCCCAGACAAACTGGAATGTGCCTGTTTTTTTTTCAAAAAACAGTAATGCATAAGCCGTGTATGCTCCCGTCTCTAAAGGTCTGTTGGACACGTTATCCCCTTCTATAGAGGGAACTGCTTACTTTACCTTCTTTTCCAGCTGCAAAAGAGAGACGGTACACCCTGATCAACCTCCGGGGAAGGGAAAAATCAAGAGTGCACCACTAAGCGTACGACTCAGTAACCGCATCAGGGCTTTGGAGCAACTTGTACCCTATCGATAAAGGAATGTGAGAAAAGCAAGGGACTCCCCTGGAAAAAACACCCCCCACAAAACTCTATAGTTACATTGCACGTTTCCAGAGAATGTGCACCGTACCTGGAGGTAATGCAATACCGGGTCGATGCGTGGAGTGGAAGGAGCAAGCCCCCGTTCCGGCTCCCTGATCCAAAAATCAATTTAATATATGGTCCCCGGGTAGGGGACGTATCAGATATTAAACTGATAAGAACAGATACTACACTTGATCTTAGCCAAAAGGCCGAGAAGCGATGAGTCCAAAGCGTTTCGTGTTCCGTCCAAGCTCTTGGCACGATCCTCTCTTGTCACGGTGCCCTGTTTTCAAGCCAGCCTAACAATGGCTGCTGCTTAGCACCCCCACCCAGTCTCCCCACTTTGCACCCCCTGGTTCTTAGCGGAGACAGCCGTTTGACTTTTCACACACTCAAAGGGCTCAGCCTTACGGCCAAACCTACCAAAAATAGCTTAAACTCGTTGGCGTTCCTCTCCACGGAAGTCTTTAGTAAAAGGCGAAAGACTTGTGCGTTATGAAGAGAAACCAGAGTCAGTACGGCCTTCGCCTTGAGGGCAGCCGAGAACCCCAGTCGTCCCAGCCACCACCGTCACGGTAGGCCTCTCTTTGCGCCTGCCGCGTTCCAAATCCCAGATCGCACCCGTCAGCTACCCTGCCCCGTACTGTCCACATGCGCTATCCAATGGGGTTTGCGGAGGGTTAGGCTTAGGCGGAAAGCCCCGCCTTTGGGGGGCGGGGCGGGGGCTGGGGCATGTGTGCTTGTAACATACAGAAACGCCCACCAATCGTCACGGCCCGACAACAGCACCGACTCTGCAGTCGTAAAACTGGCATAGTTGGCAGCACGCTTTCACGCTTACGAGTAAAAGAAGCTACCCGGGACACCTTGTTTTCCTTTGACGTAGCGGTCAGGGGAGAGCGCGAACGCAGTCCCCCACTACCAGAAATTATGCAGTCGAGACTCCCACATTTGGGGAATTCGCAGGGGTCAGCGCAACCGGAGTGCAATGGCTGAGCCTCGCCCTGGGTGAACCACCTTCTTGATCATGGTATCTCCCCTGCCAGGTAAGTATGAGTTGGAGTTGTCAGAGACGGTGGGGTCGGTTCCAGACACAGCACCCTGGCTGATGGTGGCCACACTGCACAATGCCAGAGTTCGGCGACATCAGCATTAGCTGACCCTCATCTGAGGCTTGTCGCCGAGGCGTTGCAAGCACTATACTGCAGTTTGACAAAGTTGCGCGGTGCACAAACTTTGCTGGTTTTATTGACTTTTCTCACCGGTCAGAGCTCGGCCCAGACAAACTGGAATGTGCCTGTTTTTTTTTCAAAAAACAGTAATGCATAAGCCGTGTATGCTCCCGTCTCTAAAGGTCTGTTGGACACGTTATCCCCTTCTATAGAGGGAACTGCTTACTTTACCTTCTTTTCCAGCTGCAAAAGAGAGACGGTACACCCTGATCAACCTCCGGGGAAGGGAAAAATCAAGAGTGCACCACTAAGCGTACGACTCAGTAACCGCATCAGGGCTTTGAGCAACTTGTACCCTATCGATAAAGGAATGTGAGAAAAGCAAGGGACTCCCCTGGAAAAAACACCCCCCACAAAACTCTATAGTTACATTGCACGTTTCCAGAGAATGTGCACCGTACCTGGAGGTAATGCAATACCGGGTCGATGCGTGGAGTGGAAGGAGCAAGCCCCCGTTCCGGCTCCCTGATCCAAAAATCAATTTAATATATGGTCCCCGGGTAGGGGACGTATCAGATATTAAACTGATAAGAACAGATACTACACTTGATCTTAGCCAAAAGGCCGAGAAGCGATGAGTCCAAAGCGTTTCGTGTTCCGTCCAAGCTCTTGGCACGATCCTCTCTTGTCACGGTGCCCTGTTTTCAAGCCAGCCTAACAATGGCTGCTGCTTAGCACCCCCACCCCAGTCTCCCCACTTTGCACCCCTGGTTCTTAGCGGAGACAGCCGTTTGACTTTTCACACCACTCAAAGGGCTCAGCCTTACGGCCAAACCTACCAAAAATAGCTTAAACTCGTTGGCGTTCCTCTCCACGGAAGTCTTTAGTAAAAGGCGAAAGACTTGTGCGTTATGAAGAGAAACCAGAGTCAGTACGGCCTTCGCCTTGAGGGCAGCCGAGAACCCCAGTCGTCCCAGCCACCACCGTCACGGTAGGCCTCTCTTTGCGGCCTGCCGCGTTCCAAATCCCAGATCGCACCCGTCAGCTACCCTGCCCCGTACTGTCACATGCGCTATCCAATGGGGTTTTGCGGAGGGTTAGGCTTAGGCGGAAAGCCCCGCCTTTGGGGGGCGGGGGCGGGGCGGGGGCTGGGGCATGTGTGCTTGTAACATACAGAAACGCCACCAATCGTCACGGCCCGACAACAGCACCGACTCTGCAGTCGTAAAACTGGCATAGTTGGCAGCACGCTTTCACGCTTACGAGTAAAAAGAAGCTACCCGGGACACCTTGTTTCCTTTGACGTAGCGGTCAGGGGAGAGCGCGAACGCAGTCCCCCACTACCAGAAATTATGCAGTCGAGACTCCCACATTTGGGGAATTCGCAGGGGTCAGCGGCAACCGGAGTGCAATGGCTGAGCCTCCGCCCTGGGTGAACCACCTTCTTGATCATGGTATCTCCCCTGCCAGGTAAGTATGAGTTGGAGTTGTCAGAGACGGTGGGGTCGGTTCCAGACACAGCACCCTGGCTGATGGTGGCCACACTGCACAATGCCAGAGTTCGGCGACATCAGCATTAGCTGACCCTCATCTGAGGCTTGTCCCCGAGGCGTTGCAAGCACTATACTGCAGTTTGACAAAGTTGCGCGGTGCACAAACTTTGCTGGTTTTATTGACTTTTTCTCACCCGGTCGGAGCTCGGCCCAGACAAACTGGAATGTGCCTGTTTTTTTTCAAAAAAACAGTAATGCATAAGCCGTGTATGCTCCCGTCTCTAAAGGTCTGTTGGACACGTTATCCCCTTCTATAGAGGGAACTGGCTTACTTTACCTTCTTTTCCAGCTGCAAAAAGAGAGACCGGTACACCCTGATCAACCTCCGGGGAAGGGAAAAATCAAGAGTGCACCACTAAGCGTACGACTCCAGTAACCGCATCAGGGCTTTGAGCAACCTTGTACCCTATCGATAAAGGAATGTGAGAAAAGCAAGGGACTCCCCTGGAAAAAAACCACCCCCCACAAAACTCTATAGTTACATTGCACGTTTCCAGAGAATGTGCACCGTACCTGGAGGTAATGCAATACCGGGTCGATGCGTGGAGTGGAAGGAGCAAGCCCCCGTTCCGGCTCCCCTGATCCAAAAATCAATTTAATATATGGTCCCCGGGTAGGGGACGTATCAGATATTAAACTGATAAGAACAGATACTACACTTGATCTTAGCCAAAAGGCCGAGAAGCGATGAGTCCAAAGCGTTTCGTGTTCCGTCCAAGCTCTTGGCAGCGATCCTCTCTTGTCACGGTGGCCCTGTTTTCAAGCCAGCCTAACAATGGCTGCCTGGCTTAGCACCCCCCCACCCAGTCTCCCCACTTTGCACCCCTGGTTCTTAGCGGAGACAGCCGTTTTGACTTTTCACACACTCAAAGGGCCTCAGCCTTACGGCCAAAACCTACCAAAAATAGCTTAAACTCGTTGGCGTTCCTCTCCACGGAAGTCTTTAGTAAAGGCGAAAGACTTGTGCGTTATGAAGAGAAACCAGAGTCAGTACGGCCTCGCCTTGAGGGCAGCCGAGAACCCAGTCGTCCCAGGCCACCACCCGGTCACGGTAGGCCTCTCTTTGCGCCTGCCGCGTTCCAAATCCCAGATCGCACCCGTCAGCTACCCTGCCCCCGTACTGTCACATGCGCTATCCAATGGGGGGTTTGCGGAGGGTTAGGCTTAGGCGGAAAGCCCCCGCCTTTGGGGGCGGGGCGGGGGCATGTGTGCTTGTAACATACAGAAACGCCCACCAATCGTCACGGGCCCGACAACAGCACCGGACTCTGCAGTCGTAAAACTGGCATAGTTGGCAGCACGCTTTCACGCTTACGAGTAAAAGAAGCTACCCGGGACACCTTGTTTTCCTTTGACGTAGCGGTCAGGGGAGAGCGCGAACGCAGTCCCCCACTACCAGAAATTATGCAGTCGAGACTCCCACATTTGGGGAATTCGCAGGGGTCAGCGCAACCGGAGTGCAATGGCTGAGCCTCGCCCTGGTGAACCACCTTCTTGATCATGGTATCTCCCCTGCCAGGTAAGTATGAGTTGGAGTTGTCAGAGACGGTGGGTCGGTTCCAGACACACAGCACCCTGGCTGATGGTGGCCACACTGCACAATGCCAGAGTTCGGCGACATCAGCATTAGCTGACCCTCATCTGAGGCTTGTCCCCGAGGCGTTGCAAGCACTATACTGCAGTTTGACAAAGTTGCGCGTGCACAAACTTTGCTGGTTTTATTGACTTTTCTCACCGGTCGGAGCTCGGCCCAGACAAACTGGAATGTGCCTTTTTTTTTTTTCAAAAAACAGTAATGCATAAGCCGTGTATGCTCCCGTCTCTAAAGGTCTGTTGGACACGTTATCCCCTTCTATAGAGGGAACTGCTTACTTTACCTTCTTTTCCAGCTGCAAAAGAGAGACGGTACACCCTGATCAACCTCCGGGGAAGGGAAAAATCAAGAGTGCACCACTAAGCGTACGACTCAGTAACCGCATCAGGGCTTTGAGCAACTTGTACCCTATCGATAAAGGAATGTGAGAAAAGCAAGGGACTCCCCTGGAAAAAACACCCCCCACAAAACTCTATAGTTACATTGCACGTTTCCAGAGAATGTGCACCGTACCTGGAGGTAATGCAATACCGGGTCGATGCGTGGAGTGGAAGGAGCAAGCCCCCGTTCCGGCTCCCTGATCCAAAAATCAATTTAATATATGGTCCCCGGGTAGGGGACGTATCAGATATTAAACTGATAAGAACAGATTTTTTTTTTTTTTTTTTTTCTCTTTATTGATACTCATTTCCATTTTCCATAGAAACTTTTGCATAATTAAAAAAAATACACCCTACATCAAAATACAACTTGTCAACAATTGTGGATAATCTGTAAAATCATAGTTAAGACAATGAAAACAGTACTTTTAAGAGGTTTTACAGATTAAAAAAAAACAACAAAGTTGTAAAGGAATATTTTAAAAGGGAGTGTATTTGTTAAAAGGTTCTCTTGTGCAGGAGCAGGGTGAGTCCCTACCCAGGGTTACTCACTCCGCTCCTCCAAACAGTAAGTCTCTCAGGATCCTGTCCTGGTGCTCATAGGAGATCCCCGCCCTCTCGCTCCTTCCCACCTTCCTCTCCCGGAGAGCCAGGCCGCCGCTGCTTTTGACCTTTTCCGTGTAGCTCCGGCTCCTTCGTCCGAAATGGGCACAGAGGCGATTCTTCTTTGTGGCTGTGTCCTAGGCCTGCCGCCTGCAGCTTCGGCCACTTGGACCGTCGCTGCGGCCATCCGGATCACAGCCGGGGGCATCTGCATGTGCTTCCTTACCAGCAAGTTTCTGGAGGTCCACATGGCGTCTTTGATGGCGGCCAGGGTGAGCCACTGCTTGGCAAAGTCGTCTTTTTTGATTGCTTCCTGGCTCACCCCATAGAGCACCAGCTGTGCTGTAAGGACCTCCCTTGCTGGCAAGTACGGGAATTGTAAGGAGCCGGCCATTGCCCACTGGTCTACGGCAGCGCTGCACTCCCAGAGCAGATGCCTCACCGACTCAGGCGCACCACAACCAGGTCGAGTTGAGAGCGCCGACATGCCCCGGGAGTGCATGACGGACCTGACCGGGAGGATCTCGTGAGCCACCATCCATGACAGGTCCCGGAGTCTGTTTGGAAGAGCGGGGTGGTTGACGTTGCGCCAAACTGTTGAGGGCTGGCCTAATGGAAGCCCGCGCACTGGACTCACTGGTTCCTGCTCCTGCACAACAGAAATCAACACACGGTGATTGGCTAAAACTTGCAGCTCCTCCTGCTCCAGGTTAAAATGCTTTAAAAACTTCTGAATAAAAGCATAGGCTGGTGGCAGGTTAAAGGACACAGGTACTTTAAGATCAGTGGGTAAAATCTTCAGTCTTTGAGATAAGAACCCATCCAGAATCGTGTCATTGCTGTGGTCTTAGGGTTTCTGGATGGGTCTGTAGCATATTTCACGTATAGCGCGACGTATCGGCTTCCTAAAAACAAGTGTAGGTCAGGTACTCCTTTTCCCCCTTTTTCTTTTGGCCTCCTCATCACGTCTCTCCTCAGTCTTTCCCACTTGGAGCCCCACAAAAAGTAAAAGATGGCTCGGTCAAGATCTAAAAGCACTCTCCTAGGAGGGATAAAAACGGAACTGATCAGTAAAAGCAAGGGTAAAATCACTGCTTTGATGATTAAAACCTTCCCTTCAATGGTCAGTCCTCTAAGTCCCCAGTATCCTAGTCTTTGCCTTACTTTTCCTACCACGTCTGGCCAATTTGTTTTCCCTCCCCCCTCCTTGTCAAATTTGACCCCCAGTATTCTCTGGTCAGTCTGTGTCACAGTCAGGGGGAGTCCTGTCATTTCAGTCGCCGTCCATGGCCCATAAAGTTGGGCTTGGGTCTTGCCTCTGTTGAGTTTTGACCCAGAGGCCCATCCAAACCAGTCAGTCAAGTCCAGCGTCCTGTTGACAGATAAAAGGTCGG
>NW_026117200.1:0-26599 GCF_001640805.2 Lates calcarifer | reverse complement strand
CAGATTAAAAAAAAAAAACAACAAAGTTGTAAAGGAATATTTTAAAAGGGAGTGTATTTGTTAAAAGGTTCTCTTGTGCAGGAGCAGGGTGAGTCCCTACCCAGGGTTACTCACTCCGCTCCTCCAAACAGTAAGTCTCTCAGGATCCTGTCCTGGTGCTCATAGGAGATCCCCGCCCTCTCGCTCCTTCCCACCTTCCTCTCCGGAGAGCCAGGCCGCCGCTGCTTTGACCTTTTCCCGTGTAGCTCCGGCTCCTTCGTCCAAATGGGCACAGAGGCGATTCTTCTTTGTGGCTGTGTCCTAGGCCTGCCGCCTGCAGCTTCGGCCACTTGGACCGTCGCTGCGGCCATCCGGATCACAGCCACGGGGGGCATCTGCATGTGCTTCCTTACCAGCAAGTTTCTGGAGGTCCACATGGCGTCTTTGATGGCGGCCAGGGTGAGCCACTGCTTGGCAAAGTCGTCTTTTTTGATTGCTTCCTGGCTCACCCCATAGAGCACCAGCTGTGCTGTAAGGACCTCCCTTGCTGGCAAGTATGGGAATTGTAAGGAGCCGGCCATTGCCCACTGGTCTACGGCAGCGCTGCACTCCCAGAGCAGATGCCTCACCGACTCAGGCGCGCCACAACCAGGTCGGGGCAGGTTGAGAGCGCCGACATGCCCCGGGAGTGCATGACGGACCTGACCGGGAGGATCTCGTGAGCCACCATCCATGACAGGTCCCGGAGTCTGTTTGGAAGAGCGGGGTGGTTGACGTTGCGCCAAACTGTTGAGGGCTGGCCTAATGGAAGCCCGCGCACTGGACTCACTGGTTCCTGCTCCTGCACAACAGAAATCAACACACGGTGATTGGCTAAAACTTGCAGCTCCTCCTGCTCCAGGTTAAAATGCTTTAAAAACTTCTGAATAAAAGCATAGGCTGGTGGCAGGTTAAAGGACACAGGTACTTTAAGATCAGTGGGTAAAATCTTCAATCTTCTGAGATAAGAACCCATCCAGAATCGTGTCATTGCTGTGGTCTTAGGGTTTCTGGATGGGTCTGTAGCATATTTCACGTATAGCGCGACGTATCGGCTTCCTAAAAAACAAGTGTAGGTCAGGTACTCCTTTTCCCCCTTTTTCTTTTGGCCTCCTCATCACGTCTCTCCTCAGTCTTTCCCACTTGGAGCCCCACAAAAAGTAAAAGATGGCTCGGTCAAGATCTAAAAGCACTCTCCTAGGAGGGATAAAAACGGAACTGATCAGTAAAAGCAAGGGTAAAATCACTGCTTTGATGATTAAAACCTTCCCTTCAATGGTCAGTCCTCTAAGTCCCCAGTATCCTAGTCTTTGCCTTACTTTTCCTACCACGTCTGGCCAATTTGTTTTCCCTCCCCCCTCCTTGTCAAATTTGACCCCCAGTATTCTCTGGTCAGTCTGTGTCACAGTCAGGGGGAGTCCTGTCATTTCAGTCGCCGTCCATGGCCCATAAAGTTGGGCTTGGGTCTTGCCTCTGTTGAGTTTTGACCCAGAGGCCCGTCCAAACCAGTCAGTCAAGTCCAGCGTCCTGTTGACAGATAAAAGGTCGGTGCATAAACGTTCACGTCGTCCATGTATAAAACGCATTTAGTCTGAAGTCCCCCGCTCCCTGGGATTCCGATCCCATTGATTCGTTGGTCCCTTCTCAAGATCTGCGCCAGAGGTTCTATACAGATGACATAGAGGAGGGCAGATAACGGACAGCCCTGACGAACACCGCAGTTAATATCCACTGCTTTTGTCAGGTGCCCGTTAATAACAAATCTGCTGGTGATGCTCCGGTACAGCAATCCCACCCAAGCTATAAACCTTTCTGGAAATCCCATTTTTTGCAGTACCCGAAAGAGGTACTGGTGCGAGACCCGATCGAAGGCTTTTTCAAAATCTAAATTTAGTACTATTAGCCTGATGTTTCTGTCTCTCGCGTAACAGATGGTGTCTCGGATCAGTACGAGGCTGTCGGTGATCTTCCTCCCCGGAATGGCGCAGGCTTGATCTGGGTGAATCACCTCTTCTAAAAATCCAGACATACGTGAGGCTAAAAGTTTGCAGTCAAAGTTTAAAAGAGTGATAGGTCTCCAGTTCTTCAAATCAGTCTTATCTTTGGCCTTGTGAAGGAGAGTCACTATCCCTATTCTAAAACTGTCAGGAAGTCGGTCTAGTCGTTCAAAACCCATAAAAACAGCAAGCAAATCAGGTGCTAAAATGTCCCAAAATGTCAAATAAAATTCCAGGGGAAGTCCATCTTGTCCTGGGGACTTCCCCTTCTTAAAACCTGTGATGCATTTATTTAACTCTAAAATCGTAAAATCTTGGGTTAAAAGCACGCTGCTTTCTACTGTCCCGGTAATGAGGTTTAAAACTTCTGTCATGGTGTCTTTTTCAATAGGTTTCCTTTGGTACAATTTTTCATAGTAGTTTTCAACAACTTGTTTAATTTCTTCTATTGTTTCTACTGTGCACCCATTTTCTTTTGTTAGTTTACAAACCGTTCCCCTTTTATTTATGATTTTCTTAAAAAAATACCTTGTGCACTTTTCCCCCTCTTCAATTTCTTGTTCCCTGCTTCTTAAAATGACACCTTTACTTTTGGTTTCTGCTAAAACCGACATCTCTGTTTTGACTTGTTTTATTTCCTCACTAAAATCCATTCCGCATTGTTGTAGTTTAAAATAGCGTTGTAGTCGTTTCTGCAGTCCCATCATGCGTCTATTTTCCCTACTCTTTTTTCTCTTCCCTGCCTGTCTAAAAAAAGTCTGGGTCTTTTCCTTCACCATTTCCCACCAGTGTGCGCATGTGTCGTAAAAGTCTTGAAGGGTCTGCCACTCTCTGTACTGCTCCCTGTATTGGTTGACTAAAACCTGGTCTTCTAAAAGGGAGCAGTTGAGTTTCCACAGACCACTTCCTGATGTCACACCCGAAGAGAGCGAAAGGGTGCAGGAAAGCATCAGGTGATCGGAAAAGAAAACAGGGGTCAATCTAGCATCGGTTGGTGGGCAGTCCCGTGTAAAAATATAGTCTATGCGAGAGGCTCTGGTGCCATCACCACTGAACCAGGTGAAGCCCTCCTCTCTAGGATGCATGGTTTTAAAACAGTCCTGAATTTTAAAATCCCTGCATATGCCCTGTAGTAAAAGTGATGCTTTATCAACTTTAAAATCTGCCCTCCTCTTTTCCTGTCTTTCCTGCTTAAAATACAATTAAAATCACCCCTACAACTAAAGGTTCCCTACCTAGCATGTGGAACTGCAGTTCTTCTAAAAGGTCATACCTGTCATTCCTGTCATTAAAGCCATAAATATTTAAGAGATTAAAATCCCTTCCCCTAAAAGTCCAAGTGTGCTAAAAGTGCCCGACCGTTTCTCACCACAGTGCTGCCCTTCACCAGAACCCTGAGGATTTTTTGATTAAAATGGCCACTCCATCATTTTTGTTGTGTAATTTGATCCACTCCATATTGATGTATATGGCCACAACTCCTCCCACTGTCTGTAGTGTTTTAAAAACGGAATGCCACATTCCTGTATTAAAAACACATCTGACTTTAAAGGAAACAAGATAGGATAAAATACTCTGGGCTCTAACTCGCGACTTCACACTTCTCACATTGACGGTTGAGAAGGTGAGAGTCAATGAGTATGGTTAAAAACAACAGGTATGAAATTTTAAAAGGACTATACAAGGAAGTTTCAGAGATAAAATGGCAGTCAGATAATCTGCTGTGAATGGAGCTCTTCCTTCACTCTTACAGGGTGAAGGAGTAAGGGGGTTTAGCTCCAGTCCCCGGCATGGACTCTGGGGGTTGGTCTAGGCTGCAACCTTGCATTTAGTTTTGAGTCCTTAGGGGTTGATTGCAGAGCTATTGTTAAAAATGAGACCTCATTTGGTGAATCGGAGGGGAAGACTCTGGGCTCCTCCACAGATGAACTGTCTGAGAGAGTCCCAACTCTTCCCCTCTTCTCTTGAGAATACAGGAGACTCAGAGGACAATTCTGATGCCGGCCTCTTTGTTTGCTGGGCGTTTGGGGGGGGAGGCATCCTCGCTATCAGTCTGCAATTGGCCTTCCTCATTATCTGAACTAGCTCCGCCCTCTACCTGCATTGCCCCATCCTCTCCAGAACTCTCTGTTGATGGGGCTGTTGCAGGCCCCTCCCTTTCTCCCGCCTCATCTGATTCCACTCCTCCAATCACAGGATTTGGCGGGAGATTTGAATTTTCCGGCCCAGCCTCTTCAATTAGCTCTCTAACTGCCTGGCCTGGTCCACCATTTTGCCCACTTGCTTTTGCCTGCCTTTACTTTGTTGGCCAAAAGATTTGGGGCAATCTCTGAAGAGGTGGTTTGATTCTCCACATTAGATTGCATTTTCTGCCATTGGTGCACTCCTCAAAGGTGTGCCCAATTTCTCTGCATTTCCCACAGACCAGTCTGCTGACAAGCTTCGGCCAGGTGCCCGTGCTCACCACACTTGCGGCAGAGCTTGGGCTGACCCTGGTAATGGATGTAGCCCCTGTTTTCTCCCAGAACTATCATGGATGGCAGATGTTTTAGGCCTTGGAAGCCCTGGGGGTCCTGCCATTGTTGAATGGGGACCCTCCAAGCGCAGTTCCAAATGCCATTCCTCATCTCTCACTTTGGTAGCCTGGCCTTTAACAGTGCAATATCTTCCCAGCCACAAACAAATGTCCTCTGCATTCACTGTTTCATTGAACATTCTGACAATAACCGTTTTTAAGGCATTGTCAGTCAGTTTCTCCACACTGAAGGCAGAAAACTGGGGTTTAACATTTTCAAAACGTGTCCAAAACTCTCTTAGCAGAGCTGCTGAACGGAACTCACATCAAAGCCTTTACCAAAAGGCAAGGTCAGTATACAGTTCAGATCATTTGGGTGTGAAACCCAAGGCTTTTTGGACTAGCTTCCTGGAGAAGTCCAGTCTGGACATCCCAGGAGTTTACCCTCTCTCTCCACAAAATTTAAACGAACGCTGTGGTGCCTCGCATGCCGGCATGGGTGGCCGACATGATGGAGGCACCACAAGCTAAAAAAGTGCTGTAAAACAATAAAACCAGTAAAAGATCAATCGATAAGTAAGAATAATGAAAAACAATAAATAACACAAGAGACAAAGAGTACTTACCTGATCGGCCCTGGTCAAGATGTTACAACCTGCAGAGAACAGGTAAAATAGCTCTCTCAGCCAATGAATTCCTATTTGTTTAAAGATTTTCAATTACTGGAAAATTGAAATGCTTTAAACAAGGAACATTTAGAAAACATGATCCCTCCCCAAGCCACTTGATACAACCGGATGCCACGGACGAGGACATAGTGATTTTAAGGATCCCCCTGATCCAAAAACAAAATGGGGAGGGCGATCGCGTAAGACGTATACCTTGTCTTAGCCAAAAGGCCGAGAAGCGATGAGTCCAAAGCGTTTCGTGTTCCGTCCAAGCTCTTGGCACGATCCTCTCTTGTCACGGTGCCCCTGTTTTCAAGCCAGCCTAACAATGGCTGCTGCTTAGCACCCCCACCCAGTCTCCCCACTTTGCACCCCTGGTTCTTAGCGGAGACAGCCGTTTGACTTTTCACACACTCAAAGGGCTCAGCCTTACGGCCAAAACCTACCAAAAAAATAGCTTAAACTCCGTTGGCGTTCCTCTCCACGGAAGTCTTTAGTAAAAGGCGAAAGACTTGTGCGTTATGAAGAGAAACCAGAGTCAGTACGGCCTTCGCCTTGAGGGCAGCCGAGAACCCCAGTCGTCCCAGCCACCACCGTCACGGTAGGCCTCTCTTTGCGCCTGCCGCGTTCCAAATCCCAGATCGCACCCGTCAGCTACCCTGCCCCGTACTGTCACATGCGCTATCCAATGGGGTTTGCGGAGGGTTAGGCTTAGGCGGAAAGCCCCGCCTTTGGGGGGCGGGGGCGGGGGCATGTGTGCTTGTAACATACAGAAACGCCCACCAATCGTCACGGCCCGACAACAGCACCGACCTCTGCAGTCGTAAAACTGGCATAGTTGGCAGCACGCTTTCACGCTTACGAGTAAAAGAAGCTACCCGGGACACCCTTGTTTTCCTTTGACGTAGCGGTCAGGGGAGAGCGCGAACGCAGTCCCCCACTACCAGAAATTATGCAGTCGAGACTCCCACATTTGGGGAATTCGCAGGGGTCAGCGCAACCGGAGTGCAATGGCTGAGCCTCGCCCTGGGTGAACCACCTTCTTGATCATGGTATCTCCCCTGCCAGGTAAGTATGAGTTGGAGTTGTCAGAGACGGTGGGGTCGGTTCCAGACACAGCACCCTGGCTGATGGTGGCCACACTGCACAATGCCAGAGTTCGGCGACATCAGCATTAGCTGACCCTCATCTGAGGCTTGTCCCCGAGGCGTTGCAAGCACTATACTGCAGTTTGACAAAGTTGCGCGGGTGCACAAACTTTGCTGGTTTTATTGACTTTTCTCACCGGTCGGAGCTCGGCCCAGACAAACTGGAATGTGCCTGTTTTTTTTCAAAAAACAGTAATGCATAAGCCGTGTATGCTCCCGTCTCTAAAGGTCTGTTGGACACGTTATCCCCTTATATAGAGGGAACTGCTTACTTTACCTTCTTTTCCAGCTGCAAAAGAGAGACGGTACACCCTGATCAACCTCCGGGGAAGGGAAAAATCAAGAGTGCACCACTAAGCGTACGACTCAGTAACCGCATCAGGGCTTTGAGCAACTTGTACCCTATCGATAAAGGAATGTGAGAAAAGCAAGGGACTCCCCTGGAAAAAACACCCCCCCACAAAACTCTATAGTTACATTGCACGTTTCCCAGAGAATGTGCACCGTACCTGGAGGTAATGCCAATACCGGGTCGATGCCGTGGAGTGGAAGGAGCAAGCCCCCGTTCCGG
Organism: Lates calcarifer; assembly: GCF_001640805.2. NCBI lineage: Eukaryota > Metazoa > Chordata > Actinopteri > Centropomidae > Lates > Lates calcarifer. Next base: position 19,682 of record NW_026117200.1, on the reverse strand, counting down.
CTCCCTGATCCAAAAATCAATTTAATATATGGTCCCCGGGTAGGGGACGTATCAGACTATTAAACTGATAAGAACAGATACTACACTTGATCTTAGCCAAAAGGCCGAGAAGCGATGAGTCCAAAGCGTTTCGTGGTTCCGTCCAAGCTCTTGGCACGATCCTCTCTTGTCACGGTGCCCTGTTTTCAAGCCAGCCTAACAATGGCTGCTGCTTAGCACCCCCACCCAGTCTCCCCACTTTGCACCCCTGGTTCTTAGCGGAGACAGCCGTTTGACTTTTCACACACTCAAAGGGCTCAGCCTTACGGCCAAACCTACCAAAAATAGCTTAAACTCTTTGGCGTTCCTCTCCCACGGAAGTCTTTAGTAAAAGGCGAAAGACTTGTGCGTTATGAAGAGAAACCAGAGTCAGTACGGCCTTCGCCTTGAGGGCAGCCGAGAACCCCAGTCGTCCCAGCCACCACCGTCACGGTAGGCCTCTCTTTGCGCCTGCCGCGTTCCAAATCCCAGATCGCACCCGTCAGCTACCCTGCCCCGTACTGTCACATGCGCTATCCAATGGGGTTTGCGGAGGTTAGGCTTAGGCGGAAAGCCCCGCCTTTGGGGGGCGGGGGCGGGGCATGTGTGCTTGTAACATACAGAAACGCCCCACCAATCGTCACGGCCCGACAACAGCACCGACTCTGCAGTCGTAAAACTGGCATAGTTGGCAGCACGCTTTCACGCTTACGAGTAAAAGAAGCTACCCGGGACACCTTGTTTTCCTTTGACGTAGCGGTCAGGGAGAGCGGCGAACGCCAGTCCCCCACTACCAGAAATTATGCCAGTCGAGACTCCCACATTTGGGGAATTCGCAGGGGTCAGCGCAACCGGGAGTTGCAATGGCTGAGCCTCGCCCTGGGTGAACCACCTTCTTGATCATGGTATCTCCCCTGCCAGGTAAGTATGAGTTGGAGTTGTCAGAGACGGTGGGGTCGGTTCCAGACACAGCACCCTGGCTGATGGTGGCCACACTGCACAAATGCCAGAGTTCGGCGACATCAGCATTAGCTGACCCTCATCTGAGGCTTGTCCCCGAGGCGTTGCAAGCACTATACTGCCAGTTTGACAAAGTTGCGCGCGTGCACAAACTTTGCTGGTTTTATTGACTTTTCTCACCGGTCGGAGCTCGGCCCAGACAAACTGGAATGTGCCTGTTTTTTTTCAAAAAACAGTAATGCATAAGCCGTGTATGCTCCCGTCTCTAAAGGTCTGTTGGACACGTTATCCCCTTCTATAGAGGGAACTGCCTTACTTTACCTTCTTTTCCAGCTGCAAAAGAGAGACGGTACACCCTGATCAACCTCCGGGGAAGGGAAAAATCAAGAGTGCACCACTAAGCGTACGACTCAGTAACCGCATCAGGGCTTTGAGCAACTTGTACCCTATCGATAAAGGAATGTGAGAAAAGCAAGGGACTCCCTGGAAAAAACACCCCCCACAAAACTCTATAGTTACATTGCACGTTTCCAGAGAATGTGCACCGTACCTGGAGGTAATGCCAATACCGGGGTCGATGCGTGGAGTGGAAGGAGCAAGCCCCCGTTCCGGCTCCCTGATCCAAAAATCAATTTAATATATGGTCCCGGGTAGGGGACGTATCAGATATTAAACTGATAAGAACAGATACTACACTTGATCTTAGCCAAAAGGCCGAGAAGCGATGAGTCCAAAGCGTTTCGTGTTCCGTCCAAGCTCTTGGCACGATCCTCTCTTGTCACGGTGCCCTGTTTTCAAGCCAGCCTAACAATGGCTGCTGCTTAGCACCCCACCCAGTCTCCCCACTTTGCACCCCTGGTTCTTAGCGGAGACAGCCGTTTGACTTTTCACACACTCAAAGGGCTCAGCCTTACGGCCAAACCTACCAAAAATAGCTTAAACTCGTTGGCGTTCCTCTCCACGGAAGTCTTTAGTAAAAGGCGAAAGACTTGTGCGTTATGAAGAGAAACCAGAGTCAGTACGGCCTTCGCCTTGAGGGCAGCCGAGAACCCCAGTCGTCCCAGCCACCACCGTCACGGTAGGCCTCTCTTTGCGCCTGCCGCGTTCCAAATCCCAGATCGCACCCGTCAGCTACCCTGCCCCGTACTGTCACATGCGCTATCCAATGGGGTTTGCGGAGGGTTAGGCTTAGGCGGAAAGCCCCGCCTTTGGGGCCGTGCGCGGCGGCGGGGGGCTGGCATGTGTGCATTGGTACATACAGAAACGGCCCACCAATCGTCACGGCCCCGACAACAGCACCGACTCTGCAGTCGTAAAACTGGGCATAGTTGGCAGCACGGCTTTCACGCTTACGAGTAAAGAGAAGCTACCCGGGACACCTTGTTTTCCTTTGACGTAGCGGTCAGGGGAGAGCGGCGAACGCAGTCCCCCACTACCAGAAATTATGCAGTCGAGACTCGCCACATTTGGGGAATTCGGCAGGGGTCAGCGCAACCGGAGTGCAATGGCTGAGCCTCGCCCTGGGTGAACCACCTTCTTGATCATGGTATCTCCCCTGCCAGGTAAGTATGAGTTGGAGTTGTCAGAGACGGTGGGGTCGGTTCCAGACACAGCACCCTGGCTGATGGTGGCCACACTGCACCAATGCCAGAGTTCGGCGACATCAGCATTAGCTGACCCTCATCTGAGGCTTGTCCCCGAGGCGTTGCAAGCACTATACTGCAGTTTTGACAAAGTTGCGCGGTGCACAAACTTTGCTGGTTTTATTGACTTTTCTCACCGGTCGGAGCTCGGCCCAGACAAACTGGAATGTGCCTGTTTTTTTTCAAAAAACAGTAATGCATAAGCCGTGTATGCTCCGTCTCTAAAGGTCTGTTGGACACGTTATCCCCCTTATATAGAGGAGAACTGCTTACTTTACCTTCTTTTCCAGCTGCAAAAGAGAGACGGTACACCCTGATCAACCTCCGGGGAAGGAAAAATCAAGAGTGCACCACTAAGCGTACGACTCAGTAACCGCATCAGGGCTTTGAGCAACTTGTACCCTATCGATAAAGGAATGTGAGAAAAGCAAGGGACTCCCCTGGAAAAAACACCCCCACAAAACTCTATAGTTACATTGCACGTTTCCAGAGAATGTGCACCGTACCTGGATGTAATGCAATACCGGGTCGATGCGTGGAGTGGAAGGAGCAAGCCCCCGTTCCGGCTCCCTGATCCAAAAATCAATTTAATATTATGGTCCCCGGGTAGGGGACGTATCAGATATTAAACTGATAAGAACAGATACTACACTTGATCTTAGCCAAAAGGCCGAGAAGCGATGAGTCCAAAGCGTTTCGTGTTCCGTCCAAGCTCTTGGCACGATCCTCTCTTGTCACGGTGCCCTGTTTTCAGCCAGCCTAACAATGGCTGCTGCTTAGCACCCCCACCCAGTCTCCCCACTTTGCACCCCTGGTTCTTAGCGGAGACAGCCGTTTGACTTTTCACAACACTCAAAGGGCTCAGCCTTACGGCCAAACCTACCAAAAATAGCTTAAACTCCGTTGGCGTTTCCTCTCCACGGAAGTCTTTAGTAAAAGGCGAAAGACTTGTGCGTTATGAAGAGAAACCAGGAGTCAGTACGGCCTTCGCCTTGAGGGCAGCCGAGAACCCCAGTCGTCCCAGCCACCACCGTCACGGTAGGCCTCTCTTTGCGCCTGCCGCGTTCCAAATCCCAGATCGCACCCGTCAGCTACCCTGCCCCGTACTGTCACATGCGCTATCCAATGGGGTTTGCGGAGGGTTAGGCTTAGGCGGAAAAGCCCCGCCTTTTGGGGGGCGGGGGGGCTGGGGCATGTGTGCTTGTAACATACAGAAACGCCCACCAATCGTCACGGCCCGACAACAGCACCGACTCTGCAGTCGTAAAACTGGCCATAGTTGGCAGCACGCTTTCACGCTTACGAGTAAAAGAAGCTACCCGGGACACCTTGTTTTCCTTTGACGTAGCGGTCAGGGGAGAGCGCGAACGCAGTCCCCCACTACCAGAAATTATGCAGTCGAGACTCCCACATTTGGGGAATTCGCAGGGGTCAGCGCAACCGGAGTGCAATGGCTGAGCCTCGCCCTGGGTGAACCACCTTCTTGATCATGGTATCTCCCCTGCCAGGTAAGTATGAGTTGGAGTTGTCAGAGACGGTGGGGTCGGTTCCAGACACAGCACCCTGGCTGATGGTGGCCACACTGCACAATGCCAGAGTTCGGCGACATCAGCATTAGCTGACCCTCATCTGAGGCTTGTCGCCCGAGGCGTTGCAAGCACTATACTGCAGTTTGACAAAGTTGCGCGGTGCACAAACTTTGCTGGTTTTATTGACTTTTCTCACCGGTCGGAGCTCGGCCCAGACAAACTGGAATGTGCCTGTTTTTTTTTCAAAAAACAGTAATGCATAAGCCGTGTATGCTCCCGTCTCTAAAGGTCTGTTGGACACGTTATCCCTTATATAGAGAGAACTGCTTACTTTACCTTCTTTTCCAGCTGCAAAAGAGAGACGGTACACCCTGATCAACCTCCGGGGAAGGGAAAAATCAGAGTGCACCACTAAGCGTACGACTCAGTAACCGCATCAGGGCTTTGAGCAACTTGTACCCTATCGATAAAGGAATGTGAGAAAAGCAAGGGACTCCCCTGGAAAAAAACACCCCCCACAAAACTCTATAGTTACATTGCACGTTTCCAGAGAATGTGCACCGTACCTGGAGGTAATGCAATACCGGGTCGATGCGTGGAGTGGAAGGAGCAAGCCCCCGTTCCGGCTCCCTGATCCAAAAATCAATTTAATATATGGTCCCGGGTAGGGGACGTATCAGATATTAAACTGATAAGAACAGATACTACACTTGATCTTAGCCAAAAGGCCGAGAAGCGATGAGTCCAAAGCGTTTCGTGTTCCGTCCAAGCTCTTGGCACGATCCTCTCTTGTCACGGTGCCCTGTTTTCAAGCCAGCCTAACAATGGCTGCTGCTTAGCACCCCCACCCAGTCTCCCCACTTTGCACCCCTGGTTCTTTAGCGGAGACAGCCGTTTGACTTTTCACACACTCAAAGGGCTCAGCCTTACGGCCAAACCTACCAAAAATAGCTTAACTCGTTGGCGTTCCTCTCCACGGAAGTCTTTAGTAAAAGGCGAAAGACTTGTGCGTTTATGAAGAGAAACCAGAGTCAGTACGGCCTTCGCCTTGAGGGCAGCCGAGAACCCCAGTCGTCCCAGCCACCACCGTCACGGTAGGCCTCTCTTTGCGCCTGCCGCGTTCCAAATCCCAGATCGCACCCGTCAGCTACCCTGCCCCGTACTGTCACATGCGCTATCCAATGGGGTTTGCGGAGGGTTAGGCTTAGGCGGAAAGCCCCGCCTTTGGGGGGCGGGGCGGGGGCTGGGGCATGTGTGCTTGTAACATACAGAAACGCCCACCAATCGTCACGGCCCGACAACAGCACCGACTCTGCAGTCGTAAAACTGGCATAGTTGGCAGCACGCTTTCACGCTTACGAGTAAAAGAAGCTACCCGGGACACCTTGTTTTCCTTTGACGTAGCGGTCAGGGGAGAGCGCGAACGCAGTCCCCCACTACCAGAAATTATGCAGTCGAGACTCCCACATTTGGGGAATTCGCAGGGGTCAGCGCAACCGGAGTGCAATGGCTGAGCCTCGCCCTGGGTGAACCACCTTCTTGATCATGGTATCTCCCCTGCCAGGTAAGTATGAGTTGGAGTTGTCAGAGACGGTGGGGTCGGTTCCAGACACAGCACCCTGGCTGATGGTGGCCACACTGCACAATGCCAGAGTTCGGCGACATCAGCATTAGCTGACCCTCATCTGAGGCTTGTCCCCGAGGCGTTGCAAGCACTATACTGCAGTTTGACAAAGTTGCGCGGTGCACAAACTTTGCTGGTTTTATTGACTTTTCTCACCGGTCGGAGCTCGGCCCAGACAAACTGGAATGTGCCTGTTTTTTTTCAAAAAACAGTAATGCATAAGCCGTGTATGCTCCCGTCTCTAAAGGTCTGTTGGACACGTTATCCCCTTATATAGAGAGAACTGCTTACTTTACCTTCTTTTCCAGCTGCAAAAGAGAGACGGTACACCCTGATCAACCTCCGGGGAAGGGAAAAATCAAGAGTGCACCACTAAGCGTACGACTCAGTAACCGCATCAGGGCTTTGAGCAACTTGTACCCTATCGATAAAGGAATGTGAGAAAAGCAAGGGACTCCCCTGGAAAAACACCCCCCCACAAAACTCTATAGTTACATTGCACGTTTCCAGAGAATGTGCACCGTACCTGGAGGTAATGCAATACCGGGTCGATGCGTGGAGTGGAAGGAGCAAGCCCCCGTTCCGGCTCCCTGATCCAAAAATCAATTTAATATATGGTCCCCGGGTAGGGGACGTATCAGATATTAAACTGATAAGAACAGATACTACACTTGATCTTAGCCAAAAGGCCGAGAAGCGATGAGTCCAAAGCGTTTCGTGTTCCGTCCAAGCTCTTGGCACGATCCTCTCTTGTCACGGTGCCCTGTTTTCAAGCCAGCCTAACAATGGCTGCTGCTTAGCACCCCCACCCAGTCTCCCACTTTGCACCCCTGGTCTTAGCGGAGACAGCCGTTTGACTTTTCACACACTCAAAGGGCTCAGCCTTACGGCCAAACCTACCAAAAATAGCTTAAACTCGTTGGCGTTCCTCTCCACGGAAGTCTTTAGTAAAAGGCGAAAGACTTGTGCGTTATGAAGAGAAACCAGAGTCAGTACGGCCTTCGCCTTGAGGGCAGCCGAGAACCCCAGTCGTTCACGGTAGGCCTCTCTTTGCGCCTGCCGCGTTCCAATCCCAGATCGCACCCGTCAGCTACCCTGCCCCGTACTGTCACATGCGCTATCCAATGGGGTTTGCGGGGTTAGGCTTAGGCGGAAAGCCCCGCTTTGGGGGGGGCGGGGGCTGGGGCATGTGCTTGTAACATACAGAAACGCCCACCAATCGTCACGGCCCGACAACAGCACCGACTCTGCAGTCGTAAAACTGGCATAGTTGGCAGCACGCTTTCACGCTTACGAGTAAAAGAAGCTACCCGGGACACCTTTTTTCCTTTGACGTAGCGGTCAGGGGAGAGCGCGAACGCAGTCCCCCACTACCAGAAATTATGCAGTCGAGACTCCCACATTTGGGGAATTCGCAGGGGTCAGCGCAACCGGAGTGCAATGGCTGAGCCTCGCCCTGGGTGAACCACCTTCTTGATCATGGTATCTCCCCTGCCAGGTAAGTATGAGTTGGAGTTGTCAGAGACGGTGGGGTCGGTTCCAGACACAGCACCCTGGCTGATGGTGGCCACACTGCACAATGCCAGAGTTCGGCGACATCAGCATTAGCTGACCCTCATCTGAGGCTTGTCCCGAGGCGTTGCAAGCACTATACTGCAGTTTGACAAAGTTGCGCGGTGCACAAACTTTGCTGGTTTTATTGACTTTTCTCACCGGTCGGAGCTCGGCCCAGACAAACTGGAATGTGCCTGTTTTTTTTTCAAAAAACAGTAATGCATAAGCCGTGTATGCTCCCGTCTCTAAAGGTCTGTTGGACACGTTATCCCCTTTATAGAGGGAACTGCTTACTTTACCTTCTTTTCCAGCTGCAAAAGAGAGACGGTACACCCTGATCAACCTCCGGGGAAGGGAAAAATCAAGAGTGCACCACTAAGCGTACGACTCAGTAACGCATCAGGGCTTTGAGCAACTTGTACCCTATCGATAAAGGAATGTGAGAAAAGCAAGGGACTCCCCTGGAAAAAACACCCCCACAAAACTCTATAGTTACATTGCACGTTTCCAGAGAATGTGCACCGTACCTGGAGGTAATGCAATACCGGGTCGATGCGTGGAGTGGAAGGAGCAAGCCCCCGTTCCGGCTCCCTGATCCAAAAATCAATTTAATATATGGTCCCCGGGTAGGGGACGTATCAGATATTAAACTGATAAGAACAGATTTTTTTTTTTTTTTTTTTTTTTCTCTTTATTGATACTCATTTCCATTTTCCATAGAAACTTTTGCATAATTAAAAAAATACACCCTACATCAAAATACAACTTGTCAACAATTGTGGATAATCTGTAAAATCATAGTTAAGACAATGAAAACAGTACTTTTAAGAGGTTTTACAGATTAAAAAAAAAAAAACAACAAAGTTGTAAAGGAATATTTTAAAAGGGAGTGTATTTGTTAAAAGGTTCTCTTGTGCAGGAGCAGGGTGAGTCCCTACCCAGGGTTACTCACTCCGCTCCTCCAAACAGTAAGTCTCTCAGGATCCTGTCCTGGTGCTCATAGGAGATCCCCGCCCTCTCGCTCCTTCCCACCTTCCTCTCCCGGAGAGCCAGGCCGCCGCTGCTTTGACCTTTTCCCGTGTAGCTCCGGCTCCTTCGTCCGAATGGGCACAGAGGCGATTCTTCTTTGTGGCTGTGTCCTAGGCCTGCCGCCTGCAGCTTCGGCCACTTGGACCGTCGCTGCGGCCATCCGGATCACAGCCACGGGGGGCATCTGCATGTGCTTCCTTACCAGCAAGTTTCTGGAGGTCCACATGGCGTCTTTGATGGCGGCCAGGGTGAGCCACTGCTTGGCAAAGTCGTCTTTTTTGATTGCTTCCTGGCTCACCCCATAGAGCACCAGCTGTGCTGTAAGGACCCTCCCTTGCTGGCAAGTATGGGAATTGTAAGGAGCCGGCCATTGCCCACTGGTCTACGGGCAGCGCTGCACTCCCAGAGCAGATGCCTCACCGACTCAGGCGCGCCACAACCAGGTCGGGGCAGGTTTGAGAGCGCCGACATGCCCCGGGAGTGCATGACGGACCTGACCGGGAGGATCTCGTGAGCCACCATCCATGACAGGTCCCGGAGTCTGTTTGGAAGAGCGGGGTGGTTGACGTTGCGCCAAACTGTTGAGGGCTGGCCTAATGGAAGCCCGCGCACTGGACTCACTGGTTCCTGCTCCTGCACAACAGAAATCAACACACGGGTGATTGGCTAAAACTTGCAGCTCCTCCTGCTCCAGGTTAAAATGCTTTAAAAACTTCTGAATAAAAGCATAGGCTGGTGGCAGGTTTAAAGGACACAGGTACTTTAAGATCAGTGGGTAAAATCTTCAATCTTCTGAGATAAGAACCCATCCAGAATCGTGTCATTGCTGTGGTCTTAGGGTTTTCTGGATGGGTCTGTAGCATATTTCACGTATAGCGCGACGTATCGGCTTCCTAAAAACAAGTGTAGGTCAGGTACTCCTTTTCCCCCCTTTTTCTTTTGGCCTCCTCATCACGTCTCTCCTCAGTCTTTCCACTTGGAGCCCCACAAAAAGTAAAAGATGGCTCGGGTCAAGATCTAAAAGCACTCTCCTAGGAGGGATAAAAACGGAACTGATCAGTAAAAGCAAGGGTAAAATCACTGCTTTGATGATTAAAACCTTCCCTTCAATGGTCAGTCCTCTAAGTCCCCAGTATCCTAGTCTTTGCCTTACTTTTCCTACCACGTCTGGCCAATTTGTTTTCCCTCCCCCCTCCTTGTCAAATTTGACCCCCAGTATTCTCTGGTCAGTCTGTGTCACAGTCAGGGGGAGTCCTGTCATTTCAGTCGCCGTCCATGGCCCATAAAGTTGGGCTTGGGTCTTGCCTCTGTTGAGTTTTGACCCAGAGGCCCGTCCAAACCAGTCAGTCAAGTCCAGCGTCCTGTTGACAGATAAAAGGTCGGTGCATAAAATCGTTCACGGTCGTCCATGTATAAAACGCATTTAGTCTGAAGTCCCCCGCTCCCTGGGATTCCGATCCCATTGATTCGTTGGTCCCTTCTCAAGATCTGCGCCAGAGGTTCTATACAGATGACATAGAGGAGGGCAGATAACGGACAGCCCTGACGAACACCGCAGTTAATATCCACTGCTTTTGTCAGGTGCCCGTTAATAACAAATCTGCTGGTGATGCTCCGGTACAGCAATCCCACCCAAGCTATAAACCTTTCTGGAAATCCCATTTTTTGCAGTACCCGAAAGAGGTACTGGTGCGAGACCCGATCGAAGGCTTTTTCAAAATCTAAATTTAGTACTATTAGCCTGATGTTTCTGGTCTCTCGCGTAACAGATGGTGTCTCGGATCAGTACGAGGCTGTCGGTGATCTTCCTCCCCGGAATGGCGCAGGCTTGATCTGGGTGAATCACCTCTTCTAAAAATCCAGACATACGTGAGGCTAAAAGTTGTGTGCAGTCAAAGTTTAAAAGAGTGATAGGGTCTCCAGTTCTTCAAATCAGTCTTATCTTTGGCCTTGTGAAGGAGAGTCACTATCCCTATTCTAAAACTGTCAGGAAGTCGGTCTAGTCGTTCAAAACCCATAAAAACAGCAAGCAAATCAGGTGCTAAAATGTCCCAAAATGTCAAATAAAATTCCAGGGGAAGTCCATCTTGTCCTGGGGACTTCCCCTTCTTAAAACCTGTGATGCATTTATTTAACTCTAAAATCGTAAAATCTTGGGTTAAAAGCACCGCTGCTTTCTACTGTCCCGGTAATGAGGTTTAAAACTTCTGTCATGGGTGTCTTTTCAATAGGTTTCCTTTGGTACAATTTTTCATAGTAGTTTTCAACAACTTGTTTAATTTCTTCTATTGTTTCTACTGTGCACCCATTTTCTTTTGTTAGTTTACAAACCGTTCCCTTTTATTTATGATTTTCTTAAAAAAATACTTGTGCACTTTTCCCCCTCTTCAATTTCTTGTTCCCTGCTTCTTAAATGACACCTTTACTTTTGGTTCTGCTAAAACCGACATCTCTGTTTTGACTTGTTTTATTTCCTCACTAAAATCCATTCCGCATTGTTGTAGTTTAAAATAGCGTTGTAGTCGTTTCTGCAGTCCCATCATGCGTCTATTTTCCCTACTCTTTTTTCTCTTCCCTGCCTGTCTAAAAAAAGTCTGGGTCTTTTCCTTCACCATTTCCCACCAGTGTGCGCATGTGTCGTAAAAGTCTTGAAGGGTCTGCCACTCTCTGTACTGCTCCCTGTATTGGTTGACTAAAACCTGGTCTTCTAAAAGGGAGCAGTTGAGTTTCCACAGACCACTTCCTGATGTCACACCCGAAGAGAGCGAAAGGGTGCAGGAAAGCATCAGGTGATCGGAAAAGAAAACAGGGGTCAATCTAGCATCGGTTGGTGGGCAGTCCCGTGTAAAAATATAGTCTATGCGAGAGGCTCTGGTGCCATCACCACTGAACCAGGTGAAGCCCTCCTCTCTAGGATGCATGGTTTTAAAACAGTCCTGAATTTTAAAATCCCTGCATATGCCCTGTAGTAAAAGTGATGCTTTATCAACTTTAAATCTTGCCCTCCTCTTTTCCTGTCTTTCCTGCTTAAAATACAATTAAAATCACCCCCTACAACTAAAGGTTCCCTACCTAGCATGTGGAACTGCAGTTCTTCTAAAAGGTCATACCTGTCATTCCTGTCATTAAAGCCATAAATATTTAAGAGATTAAAATCCCTTCTCCTAAAAGTCAAGTGTGGCTAAAAGTGCCCGACCATTTCTCACCACAGTGCTGCCCTTCACCAGAACCTTAGGATTTTTGATTAAAATGGCCACTCATCATTTTTGTTGTAATTTGATCCACTCCATATTGATGTATATGCCACAACTCCTCCCACTGTCTGTAGTGTTTTAAAAACGGAATGCCACATTCCTGTATTAAAACACATCTGACTTAAAGGAAACAAGATAGGATAAAATACTCTGGCTCTAACTCGCGACTTCACACTTCTCACATTGACGGTTGAGAAGGTGAGAGTCATGAGTATGGTTAAAAACAACAGGTATGAAATTTTAAAAGGACTATACAAGGAATTTCAGAGATAAAATGGCAGTCAGATAATCTGCTGTGAATGGAGCTCTTCCTTCACTCTTACAGGTGAAGAGTAAGGGGGTTTAGCTCCAGTCCCGGATGGACTCTGGGGGTTGGTCTAGGCTGCAACCTTGCATTTAGTTTTGAGTCCTTAGGGTTGATTGCAGAGCTATTGTTAAAAATGAGACCTCATTTGTGAATCGGAGGGGAAGACTCTGGGCTCCTCCACAGATGAACTGTCTGAGAGAGTCCCAACTCTTCCCCTCTTCTCTGAGAATACAGGAGACTCAGAGGACAATTCTGATGCCAGCCCTCTTTGTTTGCTGGGCGTTGGGGGGGGAGGCATCCTCGCTATCAGTCTGCAATTGGCCTTCCTCATTATCTGAACTAGCTCCGCCCTCTACCTGCATTGCCCCATCCTCTCCAGAACTCTCTGTTGATGGGGCTGTTGCAGGCCCCTCCCTTTCTCCCGCCTCATCTGATTCCACTCCTCCAATCACAGGATTTGGCGGGAGATTTGAATTTTCCGGCCCAGCCTCTTCAATTAGCTCTCTAACTGCCTGGCCTGGTCCACCATTTTGCCCACTTGCTTTTGCTGCCTTTACTTTGTTGGCAAAAGATTTGGGCAATCTCTGAAGAGGTGGTTTGATTCTCCACATAGATTGCATTTTCTGCATTGGTGCACTCCTCAAAGGTGTGCCCAATTTCTCTGCATTTCCCACAGACAGTCTGCTGACAAGCTTCGGCAGGGTGCCGTGCTCACCACACTTGCGGCAGAGCTTGGGCTGACCCTGGTAATGGATGTAGCCCCTGTTTTCTCCCAGAACTATCATGGATGCAGATGTTTTAGGCCTTGGAAGCCCTGGGGTCCTGCCATTGTTGAATGGGACCCTCCAAGCGCAGTTTCCAAATGCCATCCTCATCTCTCACTTTGGTAGCCTGGCCTTTAACAGTGCAATATCTTCCCAGCACAAACAAATGTCCTCTGCATTCACTGTTTCATTGAACATTCTGACAATAACCGTTTTTAAGGCATTGTCAGTCAGTTTCTCCACACTGAAGGCAGAAAACTGGGGTTTAACATTTTCAAAACGTGTCCAAAACTCTCTTAGCAGAGCTGCTGAACGGAAACTCACATCAAAGCCTTTACCAAAAGGCAAGGTCAGTATACAGTTCAGATCATTTGGTGTGAAACCCAAGGCTTTTTGGACTAGCTTCCTGGAGAAGTCCAGTCTGGACATCCCCAGGAGTTTACCCTCTCTCTCCACAAAATTTAAACGAACGCTGTGGTGCCTCCGCATGCCGGCATGGGTGGCCGACATGATGGAGGCACCACAAGCTAAAAAAGTGCTGAAAACAATAAAACCAGTAAAAGATCAATCCGACAAGTAAGAATAATGAAAAACAATAAAAACACAAGAGACAAAGAGTACTTACCTGATCGGCCTGGTCAAGATGTTACAACCTGCAGAGAACAGGTAAATAGCTCTCAGCCAATGAATTCCTATTTGTTAAAGATTTTCAATTACTGGAAAATTGAATGCTTTAAACAAGGAACATTTAGAATATCCTCCCAAGCACTGATAAAACCGATGCCACGACAGACAAGTATTTTAACAGGAGGCGATTTAGCCAAAACGAGAAGCGTTTCCAGAGAACGTGCACCGTACCTGGAGGTAATGCAATACCGGGTCGATGCGTGAGTGGAAGGAGCAAGCCCCCGTTCCGGCTCCCTGATCCAAAAATCAATTTAATATATGGTCCCCGACGTATCAGATATTAAACTGATAAGAACAGATACTACACTTGATCTTAGCCAAAAGGCCGAGAAGCGATGAGTCCAAAGCGTTTCGTGTTCCGTCCAAGCTCTTGGCACGATCCTCTCTTGTCACGGTGCCCTGTTTTCAAGCCAGCCTAACAATGGCTGCTGCTTAGCACCCCACCCAGTCTCCCCACTTTGCACCCCTGGTTCTTAGCGGAGACAGCCGTTTGACTTTTCACACACTCAAAGGGCTCAGCCTTACGGCCAAACCTACCAAAAATAGCTTAAACTCGTTGGCGTTCCTCCACGGAAGTCTTTAGTAAAAGGCGAAAGACTTGTGCGTTATGAAGAGAAACCAGAGTCAGTACGGCCTTCGCCTTGAGGGCAGCCGAGAACCCCAGTCGTCCCAGCCACCACCGTCACGGTAGGCCTCTCTTTGCGCCTGCCGCGTTCCAAATCCCAGATCGCACCCGTCAGCTACCCTGCCCCGTACTGTCACATGCGCTATCCAATGGGGTTTGCGGAGGGTTAGGCTTAGGCGGAAAGCCCCGCCTTTGGGGGCGGGGCGGGGGGCATGTGTGCTTGTAACATACAGAAACGCCACCAATCGTCACGGCCCGACAACAGCACCGACTCTGCAGTCGTAAAACTGGCATAGTTGGCAGCACGCTTTCACGCTTACGAGTAAAAGAAGCTACCCGGGACACCTTGTTTTCCTTTGACGTAGCGGTCAGGGGAGAGCGCGAACGCAGTCCCCCACTACCAGAAATTATGCAGTCGAGACTCCCACATTTGGGGAATTCGCAGGGGTCAGCGCAACCGGAGTGCAATGGCTGAGCCTCGCCCTGGGTGAACCACCTTCTTGATCATGGTATCTCCCCTGCCAGGTAAGTATGAGTTGGAGTTGTCAGAGACGGTGGGGTCGGTTCCAGACACAGCACCCTGGCTGATGGTGGCCACACTGCACAATGCCAGAGTTCGGCGACATCAGCATTAGCTGACCCTCATCTGAGGCTTGTCCCCGAGGCGTTGCAAGCACTATACTGCAGTTTGACAAAGTTGCGCGGTGCACAAACTTTGCTGGTTTTATTGACTTTTCTCACCGGTCGGAGCTCGGCCCAGACAAACTGGAATGTGCCTGTTTTTTTTCAAAAAACAGTAATGCATAAGCCGTGTATGCTCCCGTCTCTAAAGGTCTGTTGGACACGTTATCCCCTTATATAGAGGAACTGCTTACTTTACCTTCTTTTCCAGCTGCAAAAGAGAGACGGTACACCCTGATCAACCTCGGGGAAGGGAAAAATCAAGAGTGCACCACTAAGCGTACGACTCAGTAACCGCATCAGGGCTTTGAGCAACTTGTACCCTATCGATAAAGGAATGTGAGAAAAGCAAGGGACTCCCTGGAAAAAAACCCCCCACAAAACTCTATAGTTACATTGCACGTTTCCAGAGAATGTGCACCGTACCTGGAGGTAATGCAATACCGGGTCGATGCGTGGAGTGGAAGGAGCAAGCCCCCGTTCCGGCTCCCTGATCCAAAAATCAATTTAATATATGGTCCCCGGGTAGGGGACGTATCAGATATTAAACTGATAAGAACAGATACTACACTTGATCTTAGCCAAAAGGCCGAGAAGCGATGAGTCCAAAGCGTTTCGTGTTCCGTCAAGCTCTTGCACGATCCTCTCTTGTCACGGTGCCCTGTTTTCAAGCCAGCCTAACAATGGCTGCTGCTTAGCACCCCCAGTCTCCCCACTTTGCACCCCTGGTTCTTAGCGGAGACAGCCGTTTGACTTTTCACACACTCAAAGGGCTCAGCCTTACGGCCAAACCTACCAAAAATAGCTTAAACTCGTTGGCGTTCCTCTCCACGGAAGTCTTTAGTAAAAGGCGAAAGACTTGTGCGTTATGAAGAGAAACCAGAGTCAGTACGGCCTTCGCCTTGAGGGCAGCCGAGAACCCCAGTCGTCCCAGCCACCACCGTCACGGTAGGCCTCTCTTTGCGCCTGCCGCGTTCCAAATCCCAGATCGCACCCGTCAGCTACCCTGCCCCGTACTGTCACATGCGCTATCCAATGGGGTTTGCGGAGGGTTAGGCTTAGGCGGAAAGCCCCGCCTTTGGGGGGGGGGGCCGGGGCTGGGGGCATGTGTGCTTGTAACATACAGAAACGCCCACCAATCGTCACGGCCCGACAACAGCACCGACTCTGCAGTCGTAAAACTGGCATAGTTGGCAGCACGCTTTCACGCTTACGAGTAAAAGAAGCTACCCGGGACACCTTGTTTTCCTTTGACGTAGCGGTCAGGGGAGAGCGCGAACGCAGTCCCCCACTACCAGAAATTATGCAGTCGAGACTCCCACATTTGGGAATTCGCAGGGGTCAGCGCAACCGGAGTGCAATGGCTGAGCCTCGCCCTGGGTGAACCACCTTCTTGATCATGGTATCTCCCCTGCCAGGTAAGTATGAGTTGGAGTTGTCAGAGACGGTGGGGTCGGTTCCAGACACAGCACCCTGGCTGATGGTGGCCACACTGCACAATGCCAGAGTTCGGCGACATCAGCATTAGCTGACCCTCATCTGAGGCTTGTCCCGAGGCGTTGCAAGCACTATACTGCAGTTTGACAAAGTTGCGCGGTGCACAAACTTTGCTGGTTTTATTGACTTTTCTCACCGGTCGGAGCTCGGCCCAGACAAACTGGAATGTGCCTGTTTTTTTTCAAAAAACAGTAATGCATAAGCCGTGTATGCTCCGTCTCTAAAGGTCTGTTGGACACGTTATCCCCTTCTATAGAGGGAACTGCTTACTTTACCTTCTTTTCAGCTGCAAAAGAGAGACGGTACACCCTGATCAACCTCCGGGGAAGGGAAAAATCAAGAGTGCACCACTAAGCGTACGACTCAGTAACCGCATCAGGGCTTGAGCAACTTTGTACCCTATCGATAAAGGAATGTGAGAAAGCAAGGACTCCCCTGGAAAAAAACACCCCCCACAAAACTCTATAGTTACATTGCACGTTTCCAGAGAATGTGCACCGTACCTGGAGGTAATGCAATACCGGGTCGATGCGTGGAGTGGAAGGAGCAAGCCCCGTTCCGGCTCCCTGATCCAAAAATCAATTTAATATATGGTCCCCGGGTAGGGGACGTATCAGATATTAAACTGATAAGAACAGATACTACACTTGATCTTAGCCAAAAGGCCGAGAAGCGATGAGTCCAAAGCGTTTCGTGTTCCGTCCAAGCTCTTGGCACGATCCTCTCTTGTCACGGTGCCCTGTTTTCAAGCCAGCCTAACAATGGCTGCTGCTTTAGCACCCCCACCCAGTCTCCCCACTTTGCATCCCTGGTTCTTAGCGGAGACAGCCGTTTGACTTTCACACACTCAAAGGGCTCAGCTTACGGCCAAACCTACCAAAATAGCTTAAACTCGTTGGCGTTCCTCTCCACGGAAGTCTTTAGTAAAAGGCGAAAGACTTGTGCGTTATGAAGAGAAACCAGAGTCAGTACGGCCTTCGCCTTGAGGGCAGCCGAGAACCCCAGTCGTCCCAGCCACCACCGTCACGGTAGGCTCTCTTTGCGCCTGCCGCGTTCCAAATCCCAGATCGCACCCGTCAGCTACCCTGCCCGTACTGTCACATTGCGCTATCCAATGGGGTTTGCGGAGGTTAGGCTTAGGCGGAAAGCCCCGCCTTTGGGGGCGGGGGCGGGGCTGGGGCATGTGTGCTTGTACATACAGGAAACGCCACCAATCGTCACGCCCGACAACAGCACCGACTCTGCAGTCGTAAAACTGGCATAGTTGGCAGCACGCTTTCACGCTTACGAGTAAAAGAAGCTACCCGGGACACCTTGTTTTCCTTTGACGTAGCGGTCAGGGAGAGCGCGAACGCAGTCCCCACTACCAGAAATTATGCAGTCGAGACTCCCACATTTGGGGAATTCGCAGGGGTCAGCGCAACCGAGTGCAATGGCTGAGCCTCGCCCTGGGTGAACCACCTTCTTGATCATGGTATCTCCCCTGCCAGGTAAGTATGAGTTGGAGTTGTCAGAGACGGTGGGGTCGGTTCCAGACACAGCACCCTGGCTGATGGTGGCCACACTGCACAATGCCAGAGTTCGGCGACATCAGCATTAGCTGACCCTCATCTGAGGCTTGTCCCCGAGGCGTTGCAAGCACTATACTGCAGTTTGACAAAGTTGCGCGGTGCACAAACTTTGCTGGTTTTATTGACTTTTCTCACCGGTCGGAGCTCGGCCCAGACAAACTGGAATGTGCCTGTTTTTTTTCAAAAAACAGTAATGCATAAGCCGTGTATGCTCCCGTCTCTAAAGGTCTGTTGGACACGTTATCCCCTTTATATAGAGAACTGCTTACTTTACCTTCTTTTCCAGCTGCAAAAGAGAGACGGTACACCCTGATCAACCTCCGGGGAAGGGAAAAATCAAGAGTGCACCACTAAGCGTACGACTCAGTAACCGCATCAGGGCTTTGAGCAACTTGTACCCTATCGATAAAGGAATGTGAGAAAAGCAAGGGACTCCCCTGGAAAAAACACCCCCACAAAACTCTATAGTTACATTGCACGTTTCCAGAGAATGTGCACCGTACCTGGAGGTAATGCAATACCGGGTCGATGCGTGGAGTGGAAGGAGCAAGCCCCCGTTCCGGCTCCCTGATCCAAAAATCATTTTAATATATGGTCCCGGGTAGGGGACGTATCAGATATTAAACTGATAAGAACAGATACTACACTTGATCTTAGCCAAAAGGCCGAGAAGCGATGAGTCCAAAGCGTTTCGTGTTCCGTCCAAGCTCTTGGCACGATCCTCTCTTGTCACGGTGCCCTGTTTTCAAGCCAGCCTAACAATGGCTGCTGCTTAGCCCCACCCAGTCTCCCCACTTTGCACCCCTGGTTCTTAGCGGAGACAGCCGTTTGACTTTTCACACACTCAAAGGGCTCAGCCTTACGGCCAAACCTACCAAAAATAGCTTAAACTCGTTGGCGTTCCTCTCCACGGAAGTCTTTAGTAAAAGGCGAAAGACTTGTGCGTTATGAAGAGAAACCAGAGTCAGTACGGCCTTCGCCTTGAGGGCAGCCGAGAACCCCAGTCGTCCCAGCCACCACCGTCACGGTAGGCCTCTTTGCGCCTGCCGCGTTCCAAATCCCAGATCGCACCCGTCAGCTACCCTGCCCCGTACTGTCACATGCGCTATCCAATGGGTTTGCGGAGGGTTAGGCTTAGGCGGAAAGCCCCGCCTTTGGGGGCGGCTGGGGCATGTGTGCTTGTAACATACAGAAAAGCCCACCAATCGTCACGGCCCGACAACAGCACCGACTCTGCAGTCGTAAAACTGGCATAGTTGGCAGCACGCTTTCACGCTTACGAGTAAAAGAAGCTACCCGGGACACCTTGTTTTCCTTTGACGTAGCGGTCAGGGGAGAGCGCGAACGCAGTCCCCCACTACCAGAAATTATGCAGTCGAGACTCCCACATTTGGGAATTCGCAGGGGTCAGCGCAACCGGAGTGCAATGGCTGAGCCTCGCCCTGGGTGAACCACCTTCTTGATCATGGTATCTCCCCTGCCAGGTAAGTATGAGTTGGAGTTGTCAGAGACGGTGGGGTCGGTTCCAGACACAGCACCCTGGCTGATGGTGGCCACACTGCACAATGCCAGAGTTCGGCGACATCAGCATTAGCTGACCCTCATCTGAGGCTTGTCCCGAGGCGTTGCAAGCACTATACTGCAGTTTGACAAAGTTGCGCGGTGCACAAACTTTGCTGGTTTTATTGACTTTTCTCACCGGTCGGAGCTCGGCCCAGACAAACTGGAATGTGCCTGTTTTTTTTCAAAAAACAGTAATGCATAAGCCGTGTATGCTCCCGTCTCTAAAGGTCTGTTGGACACGTTATCCCCTTCTATAGAGGGAACTGCTTACTTTACCTTCTTTTCCAGCTGCAAAAGAGAGACGGTACACCCTGATCAACCTCCGGGGAAGGGAAAAATCAAGAGTGCACCACTAAGCGTACGACTCAGTAACCGC
>NW_026117199.1:0-10548 GCF_001640805.2 Lates calcarifer | reverse complement strand
CGGATGTCTCTGCGATTGTGGACTACGTCTCTGCGATCGCGGACAATGTCTCTGAGATTATGGACAAAGTCTCTGCGATCATTGACAATGTCTCTGAACGCCGGCAGTGCCGACTAATCGGGGACCGAGTCACCACGAGTCATGGACAATGTCTCTGATCGTGGGACGATGTCTCCCTCATCCTCAACAATGTCTCTCCGATCATGGATGATGTTGTGGACGAAGTGGTGACACCTGGAGGAAATCATAGAGAACATACAAAGGAAAATGATCAATACACTACTACCTATTCCACATCAACAGTTTAACCATGAAAACACAAAGAAATATTCAACATTTCAGCTATGCCTTACTATAATATGACATTTTTTTGACATTTTCCTGCCTTACTTTATTATGACATTTTTGACCTCAGACTATGACATTCATGATATCTTACTATAATGTGTCATTTTTACTTCTATTTTGGATTACTATCACTTCTGCATTGCTTTATGTTACAGATTAGTTTTACCTTGAACATTAGATTACTTTTACCATTACATATTACAGTACTTTCCTTTTTACATATTTGAAATTTACAGATAACTTTTACTGTTGCAAACTACACCTAGTATCAGATTACTTTGACTATTACATCTTACTTCTGATACTGATAATTACTTTGCACAATACTTTTTTTTTATTAATATAGGTTACTTTATTTTTACATTGCATATTACTTTTATTAAATAATGAATACTGAACATAAACAATTTAATGTCAGTGCTCTGTGTTGGACAGTTGATGTAAATCTGTTTGTCAGTTACCTGGAGGCCTCTGTCCTGGTCTCAAAGAACTTCATCTTACGATGTCTCTCTGTGATCGTGGACTACGTCTCTGTGATCGCGGACAGTGTCTCTGAGATTATGGACAAAGTCTCTGTGATCATGGACAATGTCTTTGTGATCGTGGACGATGTCTCTGAGATCATAGACGCTGTCTCTGTAATCGTCAACAAATGTCTCCATGATCGCGGTCATGCCGTCGAATCGAGGAACCACAGTGTCACTACCGATTCTTGCGCAGAGCTCTGCGAAGCATGGGACAATGTCTCTGATCATGGACAACGCCTCTCTCATCTTTGACAAGGTCTCTGCAATGGACAACGTCTCTGATCGTGGACGATGTCTCCCTCATCCTCAACAATGTCTCTCCGATCATGGACCATGTCTCTGTGATCGTGGATGTCTCTGCGATTGTGGACTACGTCTCTGTGATCGCGGACAATGTCTCTGAGATTATGGACAAAGTCTCTGCGATCATCGACAATGTCTCTGAACGCCGGCAGTGCCGACTAATCGGGGACCGAGTCACCACGAGTCATGGACAATGTCTCTGATCGTGGACGATGTCTCCCTCATCCTCAACAATGTCTCTCCGATCATGGATGATGTTGTGGACGAAGTGGTGACACCTGGAGGAAATCATAGAGAAACATACAAAGGAAAATGATCAACACTACTACCTATTCCACATCAACAGTTTAACCATGAAAACACAAAGAAATATTCAACATTTCAGCTATGCCTTACTATAATATGACATTTTTTGACATTTTCCTGCCTTACTTTATTATGACATTTTTGACCTCAGACTATGACATTCATGATATCTTACTATAATGTGTCATTTTTACTTCTATTTTGGATTACTATCACTTCTGCATTGCCTTTATGTTACAGATTAGTTTTACCTTGAACATTAGATTACTTTTACCATTACATATTACAGTACTTTCCTTTTTACATATTTGAAATTTACAGATAACTTTTACTGTTGCAAACTACACCTAGTATCAGATTACTTTGACTATTACATCTTACTTCTGATACTGATAATTACTTTTACACAATACTTTTATTTTTATTATATAGGTTACTTTATTTTTACATTGCATATTACTTTTATTAAATAATGAATACTGAACATAAACAATTTAATGTCAGTGCTCTGTGTTGGACAGTTGATGTAAATCTGTTTGTCAGTTACCTGGAGGCCTCTGTCCTGGTCTCAAAGAACTTCATATTACGATGTCTCTCTGTGATCGTGGACTACGTCTCTGTGATCGCGGACAGTGTCTCTGAGATTATGGACAAAGTCTCTGTGATCATGGACAATGTCTTTGTGATCGTGACGATGTCTCTGAGATCATAGACGCTGTCTCTGTAATCGTCAACAAATATCTCCATGATCGCGGTCATGCCGTCGAATCGAGGAACCACAGTGTCACTACCGATTCTTGCGCAGAGCTCTGCGAAGCATGGGACAATGTCTCTGATCATGGACAACGCCTCTCTCATCTTTGACAAGGTCTCTGCAATCATGGACAACGTCTCTGATCGTGGACGATGTTCTCCCTCATCCTCAACAATGTCTCTCCGATCATGGACCATGTCTCTGTGATCGTGGATGTCTCTGCGATCGCGGACAATGTCTCTGAGATTATGGACAAAGTCTCTGCGATCATCGACAATGTCTCTGAACGCCGGCAGTGCCGACTAATCGGGACCGAGTCACCACGAGTCATGGACAATGTCTCTGATCGTGGACGATGTCTCCCTCATCCTCAACAATGTCTCTCCGATCATGGATGATGTTGTGGACGAAGTGGTGACACCTGGAGGAAATCATAGAGAAACATACAAAGGAAAATGATCAATACACTACTACCTATTCCACATCAACAGTTTAACCATGAAAACACAAAGAAATATTCAACATTTCAGCTATGCCTTACTATAATATGACATTTTTTTGACATTTTCCTGCCTTACTTTATTATGACATTTTTGACCTCAGACTATGACATTCATGATATCTTACTATAATGTGTCATTTTTACTTCTATTTGGATTACTATCACTTCTGCATTGCCTTTATGTTACAGATTAGTTTTACCTTGAACATTAGATTACTTTTACCATTACATATTACAGTACTTTCCTTTTTACATATTTGAAATTTACAGATAACTTTTACTGTTGCAAACTACACCTAGTATCAGATTACTTTGACTATTACATCTTACTTCTGATACTGATAATTACTTTTACACAATACTTTTATTTTTATTAATATAGGTTACTTTATTTTTACATTGCATATTACTTTTATTAAATAATGAATACTGAACATAAACAATTTAATGTCAGTGCTCTGTGTTGGACAGTTGATGTAAATCTGTTTGTCAGTTACCTGGAGGCCTCTGTCCTGGTCTCAAAGAACTTCATATACGATGTCTCTCTGTGATCGTGGACTACGTCTCTGTGATCCGGACAGTGTCTCTGAGATTATGGACAAAGTCTCTGTGATCATGGACAATGTCTTTGTGATCGTGACGATGTCTCTGAGATCATAGACGCTGTCTCTGTAATCGTCAACAAATATCTCCATGATCGCGGTCATGCCGTCGAATCGAGGAACCACAGTGTCACTACCGATTCTTGCGCAGAGCTCTGCGAAGCATGGGACAATGTCTCTGATCATGGACAACGCCTCTCTCATCTTTGACAAGGTCTCTGCAATCATGGACAACGTCTCTGATCGTGGACGATGTCTCCCATCCTCAACAATGTCTCTCCGATCATGGACCATGTCTCTGTGATCGTGGATGTCTCTGCGATTGTGGACTACGTCTCTGCGATCGCGACAATGTCTCTGAGATTATGGACAAAGTCTCTGCGATCATTGACAATGTCTCTGAACGCCGGCAGTGCCGACTAATCGGGGACCGAGTCACCACGAGTCATGGACAATGTCTCTGATCGTGGACGATGTCTCCCTCATCTTCAACAATGTCTCTCCGATCATGGATGATGTTGTGGACGAAGTGGTGACACCTGGAGGAAATCATAGAGAAACATACAAAGGAAAATGATCAATACACTACTACCTATTCCACATCAACAGTTTAACCATGAAAACACAAAGAAATATTCAACATTTCAGCTATGCCTTACTATAATATGACATTTTTTTGACATTTTCCTGCCTTACTTTATTATGACATTTTTGACCTCAGACTATGACATTCATGATATCTTACTATAATGTGTCATTTTTACTTCTATTTTGGATTACTATCACTTCTGCATTGCCTTTTATGTTACAGATTAGTTTTACCTTGAACATTAGATTACTTTTACCATTACATATTACAGTACGTTCCTTTTTACATATTTGAAATTTACAGATAACTTTTACTGTTGCAAACTACACCTAGTATCAGATTACTTTGACTATTACATCTTACTTCTGATACTGATAATTACTTTTACACAATACTTTTATTTTTATTAATATAGGTTACTTTATTTTTACATTGCATATTACTTTTATTAAATAATGAATACTGAACATAAACAATTTAATGTCAGTGCTCTGTGTTGGACAGTTGATGTAAATCTGTTTGTCAGTTACCTGGAGGCCTCTGTCCTGGTCTCAAAGAACTTCATCTTACGATGTCCCTCTGTGATCGTGGACTACGTCTCTGTGATCGCGGACAGTGTCTCTGAGATTATGGACAAAGTCTCTGCGATCATGGACAATGTCTTTGTGATCGTGGACGATGTCTCTGAGATCATAGACGCTGTCTCTGTAAATCGTCGACAAATGTCTCCATGATCGCGGGTCATGCCGTCGAATCGAGGAACCACAGTGTCACTACCGATTCTTGCGCAGAGCTCTGCGAAGCATGGGACAATGTCTCTGATCATGGACAACGCCTCTCTCATCTTTGACAAGGTCTCTGCAATCATGGACAACGTCTCTGATCGTGGACGATGTCTCCCTCATCCTCAACAATGTCTCTCCGATCATGGACCATGTCTCTGTGATCGTGGATGTCTCTGCGATTGTGGACTACATCTCTGCGATCGCGGACAATGTCTCTGAGATTATGGACAAAGTCTCTGCGATCATTGACAATGTCTCTGAACGCCGGCAGTGCCGACTAATCGGGGACGAGTCACCACGAGTCATGGACAATGTCTCTGATCGTGGACGATGTCTCCCTCATCCTCAACAATGTCTCTCCGATCATGGACCATGTCTCTCGATCATGGATGATGTCGTGGACGAAGTGGTGACACCTGGAGGAAATCATAGAGAAACATACAAAGGAAAATGACTATGTAAATCTTCTGGAGGTCTCTCTATCTGTAACAACCATTAGAGGAGTGTTTAAACTAAGACTGACCTTCTGTAAATCTTCATGTCAGTCTCTTCTCTCTGTGATTTGCTGGTTGAAGTTCCTGTGGAGAAAGATCAGAAACAACAAACTTTATATGAAATTTAATTTAATATGAAACTGTGACTGCTGAAACCATCAAAACAAAAGCAAAGATGGTTTCTGGGTATTAAAGTTCAAACTATCAAAAGATGGAAAAATACAAGCAGGAAGAGAAATAAACACTAAATCCACAAAGAGGACCAGGTTGTTTCTTCAGTCCTGAGATTACTTCTATCATTACAGATTACTTCCAATGTAACAGATCATTTCTATTATTACAGGTTACCTCTGTTTCTACAGATTACTCAGAACATTACAGATTACTTCTAATATGACTTCTAACATTAGAAATCACTTCTCCTATTACTTTCCTATTATATTCTTATGGATTACTTCTATAATCATTCTATCATTACACATTGCTTCTAATTGTTAGCGATTACTCCTACCATTTTAGATTAGTTCTTGCAGATTACTTACTATCATTACAGCTGAGTGTCACAATCCTTTTTATTTAAACAAGCTGAGCTAAAGTAACTAGCTACCTGTTTGTGAGAGCAGGTAACTGATAACTGTTAACTGACCTCGTAGAGAAAAGCAAATTAAAAACTTTTCGCTGCAAGGCTTAAATTGAACCTTTTACATCCCAGTTTTGATGTAATGACTTGTAACAGTCACCTCACCTGATACGTGGAGAGACAGGGAATTAAAATCTAGTTATCGAGCCTGCGTTTAAATCACCCCAGACAAATGACTGATCTCTAGTATAACAACAGGTGGTCAATGGATGGCCACGGACAGATCACTACCACTGAGTTTTCACGTCAATATATCTCGAAAACAGGGAGAAACTGAGACGCTAAACCGCCACGATGAAAAAAAATGGCCGCAAAGAAATGAACAGGAACAAGACAAAACTGGAAAGACACACGAAGAGACGCGACACGATGCAAAACAATAACAACGAGACACAAAGCTAACAATATAGATGTAAAGCAACCTGGTAAATATACAGAATGATACACAAAGACGGAAAATGTCCACAAAAGAACAAAACCTATGACGCAAACTGACCAGAGAGAAACACAAATGATAATAGCAAGACTTGTGATAACATCTTCCACATAAGGAGCCCACAACTCATGTCAGTCACAGACACACAAACACACTCTAACTCACGCATTAAAAACGTCTGAAAATGGAAAGAACACCCGTAAAATAAAGAGCTAACTTTAAGGCTAATGCTAACACTCCCGCTCATTAGCTCGTTAGCCTTACCTTGGCCGCAGGTGTGCTCAGCGTCCAAGCCTCGCTCGTGTTCGACAAAAACCGCTCCAAAGCTTCTTGTAGCTGTGTAATGGTTTCTCACAGTGCTAAGAAACTAAAGCGACGACTCTGACGCTGGTTTTATTCCGTGTTTTTCACTCGTCTTTCCAACTTTGTTTGTCCGCCATTCTGCTCCGTGCTGCGTAGTTCACGGCCAATGACGACAGACGCTAGACAACGCCAACAGACAAAACGCTGATTGGTCGACTGACTCGGCTCCGCCTATGACGGTTTCTGATTGGCCGAATCAGCGGAAGTTGTTCAATCTGAGTGAGAGCAGTGAAAGCCAAGCTTTTACTGCGACAGGAAGTCGATGGCGCGGTGTTTTAGAAGCACAGAGCAGAACCAATACATTTAGTTATAAACTGGGCTCCTACAAAAATAAATAATTCATATCACAAATAGTTTCATTCATCAACACGTTCAATCTGAAGAAAACGTCGCCCCGCTTGCGTCATGACGTCACAGCCGACATAAATACTACTTCCGGGTCCAAGTTCACCGAAGTTCGTCTTTTTCAAGATGCCGCAGTGCTGTGTGCCGCTTTGTTTAAACAGATCTGAGTTCAAAAAACATATGAAGCTGTCTTTCTACGCTTCCCCTGCGACGAGAAAGAGAAAAAGAAATGGCTGCAGTTGATAAGGTAAGTTTCAGTTCTTAAACGAATGACGAAAAACAAGTTTTACGCCAGCGGGGTGCTAACGTTAGCTAGCGAAGGTTAGCTAACTAAAAGCCGGCGCCCAGGTATAAGCGGTGGGTTTTACAGGGTGTTTCTTGCTGTGAAATCTTCGTGGCTTAAGTTGTCAGTCATTTTCTGTGCTGCCCGAAAATATCTAGATTTAACCATCTATCTTAGTTTGTTCACCTTAGCTGGGCAGCATGTTATTACTTTGACTGCTTCGTTGTGATTGTTGTACACATGTCCAACAGAGAGCTTAAACTATAATAATCAATTACTTTGTTTTTTAGGCGTGAGAACTACACCCCAAATTGCCACTCGAGGGTTTGCAGTTGGCACTTCGCCGATGGTAAAGCTGCCGGACCGACGCGATTCGCATGGAGCGAGGGAATGACTTTACAGGTCAGGGACCGGAGGAAGAAGAAACCAATGGTTCCCGTACGTGCTGAGGACGAGGGTGCAGATAGCCATGCTGCAGCTGCACAGACCCCCAGCACTTTATCCTTCAGTCAGATTTCCTCTGATCCTGTTAAAGTCCAGTATCTCACAGGACTACCTGACGCTGCCACTGTCCTGTTTTTGGAGGCGCTTCTTTCCAGATTCGAGCTACGGTATCACTATGATTGGACTGTACAGTGTGTCCCCCTGGTTGATCAACTGCTCCTGACTTTAATGAGACTCAAGCTTAACTACCGCCACACAGACCTTGGAATAAAGTTTAACTGCAGCAAAGCCACCGTAGTGAACACCTTCACCACCATCATCCAAGCGCTGTACGACATCTTGTACGTCGGCATGCTGGAGAACAACATCCCCTCCACAGCCAAGAACCAGACATCACTACCAGACTGCTTCAAACCCTTCCCCAGCTGCAGGATAGTGCTCAACTGCATAAAGGTTTCAGTCTGTAACAGAGAGACACTCGCTGCACAGGGTCGTTTCGACAATCAGAGCAAAAGAAGGACCACTCTGAAGGCTCTGGTCGGTGCCGCTCCCAATGGAGTGATCACCTTCATCAGTGACCTGTACGGTGAAAGCGTCTCAGACAGGGAAATAACAGCCGACTGTGGAATTCTCCAGCACCTACGACCAGGTGACACGGTTATGGCAGACGAGGGCTTCGCAATTCTACCAGAGGGAGTTTCTCTGAACGTCTCGTCCTCCGTCGTCGGCGGACAGTTCACTCAGACAACAACAGACTCATCTCACAGGCCAGGAGTCGTGTGCAGCGTTCCATTCAGAGGCTGAAGTTGTTCTCCATTTTGGACCACATCCCATTTCACTTCAAAAGACACATGAACAAGATACTGAAAGTGTGTGTGTGTCTCACAAATTTACAAACACCTATTCTCAGCGACAGTGGATGAATTCACTGATCACCAGTGTGTGTGTGTTGTACATAGTTTGTGTTGTGGATAAAAAAAAAGTGAAATCAGATTAAAAAGTGTTAGTCTTTATATCCAGAAACATGTGACTGAAGTACAAAAAATGTCATAATGAAATCAAAGAACATCAGAACAGATCGTGAAAATCTCTGACAGAACATTTATAAAATGTTTCCAGTGTCAGTGTTAAGAAGCCATGTCAGGTCTTTGGAGTCCACACATTCAGGTGACAGCTGTTGGCTCTGGTCCTGATCTGATGAGGCAGTTAACGAGTTTGTTTTAGTGTCAGGGAACCAGACACTTCATCTAAGTCCAGAAAGAAGCTCCGACTCAGAGACCTGCGGGAGCATCTCAGTTCTCACTCGTCAGAGATCCACCGAGCAGGAACTGTCCAGTCTCCTCTGTGCTGCTGCTTCGCCCTCGGCTCAGGGAAGAGCTCCAGTCACGTCTTTAAGGAAAAAAATCTGAATCATTAAAACTTTAATACTAATTAATCTGTTCTGCTGCAGTAACAAAGTAATCATATAACTCCTCATCTTCAAAATCTAAAAAAATATACCCTGTCAATAACCGATGATTTACATTTAAAGGCAACAGTTTACCATTTACTAACTGTACTGAACTGTTATTATAAATTGATAACACTGACATAAATGTTGTTCCTCGATAGTTTATTTCTTAATTGCTGATGTTGTAAAAGTAGAAAACGGTCACTACTCCTTTTCAAAGTTTGCTTTTTGACCTGGATAATTTAGAAATTAACCTATTCAACATGTAAAAAGAGAAAATTTTCACATTTTCATTTATATAAAGTCTGTATAAAACAACATGAATCAGGATTTACGTGTATTTATACTAAGGGAGGAGCTTTTTCTAGATTTGCGACTAATGTAAATCACTTTCACCTATCAGCCCTCAGAGTCTCCCGTCATGCTTTTGTTTTACGCTCCTTCAAATGTCCAGTATATTTTTGGTGAAAACTTCCATGTTGCCCTTGAATTTATCAAGAAGAAAGTCGTTGATGTGGACCGTCATGGACGTCCTGCAGCTTTCTGATGCCATCTCTGATAAATTCAGAGATTCAGATAAATCTGTGTCACAGAGGCACTTAGAACTAAACTGAAGTATAATGAAAAGTTCTAGAAACGTCTATCAGCTGCTCAGCTCTGAATCTACCTGGAGAATGTTTAATTAACCAGGTCACAAAAACAAAGTTTGAAGAGAAAAACTGATCTCTTCTGTTTATTAGGCACAAACAAGTCATTTTATAATCACACGAAGTTTAATTATCAGTTTACCGTTTACTAACCAGACCAGCTGATCACATGAAGAGTCCTGTCTTCAGATTGGATGAGACACATCAACGTCCTGACGGGAAGAGTCTAGATTCAAAATTAAATTAAACTCTGTTCAGTTCTTTATTGTAAAAACATTCAGGCCCAACAAAATACATAAAAATAAAAAAAGAGAAGATAAACATTGCTGCTTCTTATAAAAGACAGTTATATCAGTGTTTCCACTGGTGTGACTGGTATCGTCCCAGTAAAACAAGGATCTATCAGCAGAATAACACACAGACTTCAGATTTAATGTCGTGTACTCGTGTTGTTTCTGGGTGATGATGGACGACACATCACACAGACAGAGGCTGAGGTACCTGAGGTGCTTCTGGGCTCAAAATCCATCCCATCCCAGTGAAACGTCCGAGCTGAGACAGAGACTGCAGAGCCCAGTCCCGGTCCTCCTGGGTCACAGGTCTTCTGATTCCAGCTGAAACAGTAACAGGGAACTTAAATGTGGTTGGAAACCTCTTGTAGAATAATGTTGATTAAAATGATTAATTACTAAAGAGTAAAGCGACTGTGAAAAGGTTCACAGGAGGTCAG
>NW_026117198.1:0-5348 GCF_001640805.2 Lates calcarifer | reverse complement strand
GTAGTCATGTCAAGAATGCTTTGCTGTCAAGGCATTTTTAGTTGCCTTCAACAGATTTTGAGGGTATTAAGAGGGGCTTTGTGGCATGGCTAACTCATTTCTCTGCCCATTGGAGAGTCAGTAATTAAAGTACAGTATTGAGTGGAGGAGTATTCATCCTCAGTGAGCTCTGAAGGACATTTCTGTCTGTACTGTGAGAAATATGTGCAGCGCTGCAGTATGTAAGCAAATTCAGGAGTTCATCAACTCTCATAAATCTGTGAGTTAATCATTAATCCTTCTCTTTTCTCTCTCTCTCTCTCTTTTTTCCTCTCATCCTCAGGAGTGGATGATGGGGAGGACATCCCCGAGAGATGCTGGTGGGGATATATGAGCGGATTCGAAAGCGAGAGCTCAAGACTAATGAAGACCATGTATCCCAGGTTCAAAAAAGCTCATTGTTGGAAAAAAGCCAGTAAGTCTCAGTTTGCCCTTGGGCTGCTGCATGTAGAGTGTGACTTCTTTTATCTTCCCCTTTATTCAAGACCTGAATCTAGCAGGAGCATGCAGAACCAATTATCTAATTTACCTTTACACTGTCATGGAGAGCACAGGCAGCCAACATTCTCTAAAAAGGAAAAGAAATGAAAGAGCATGCTTTACCTGACCCTACTTTCTTCACTATGACACATCAATTCTTCAGGGCTGAAGACCTTTATGCTGAATGACTGTAATATGTCTTTTGCCCGAAGTGCTACCCAAGAAAAGTGCTGTCTGACAAGCTCTGTAATAATTCACTGACAGCCTCACACCCAACAATCTTGTACATGTTCACTTGAACCCTACCCTTCCCTTTGCTCCATTGATGCCCTTTTCATCAAATTAACTCCACCATAGTGACACATATCAGGAGAAGTCCAGGGGACCTTGACAGTATCATAATCATTAAGGTTGACACAATCTGGAGATACAACATATTAAAAGGACACTTAGATATTTGCTCTGTGATCCATAAAACTAGCTCTAGACTGTAAATGTGGCCCATATATCACGTTGAACATTAAGTGGAATGTCTTTTCTTTGATGTATCGGGAATTTTAAAGCTCCCTTATGTGTTCACTGATCCTGGTAAAATGACATACTCTTGTATGTATCTCTCTCTCCATAGATTGGCTCTTTGCACCATGGTCTGGGCTGTGTAAGTGTTACTCTTTCTTTCATCTACATGTTAGGGTTGAGGGGAAATATCTGTAAAATACGTAGAGG
The DNA here is from genome assembly GCF_001640805.2 of Lates calcarifer. Taxonomy (NCBI): domain Eukaryota; kingdom Metazoa; phylum Chordata; class Actinopteri; family Centropomidae; genus Lates; species Lates calcarifer. The sequence continues at coordinate 4,103 of NW_026117198.1, read as the reverse complement.
CTTTCTGAAACAGATATAAAATTGTAAGATTTAAAGATAGATTTTGTAGGCAACAAAAGACCAGCTCAGAAATTATGGTGCATTGTGTGCAGGTACTATCCCTACCCCACCGGAGACTGGTCTGTTACTGCAGACTTTTTGAAGTGCCCGACCCCAACAAACCACAAAAGTTGGGCCTGCACCAAAGGGAGATCTTCCTCTTCAATGACCTGCTAGTGGTATGGCAGACATCATTCTTCTAGCACATTGAGAACACATTAGGGCATCCCACTGAAAGAGTTCAAACCACATTATATTCTATGCTTTATTCACAGGTTACTAAAATTTTCCAGAAGAAGAAGAACTCAGTGACGTACAGCTTTCGACAGTCTTTCTCACTTTATGGCATGCAAGTGCTACTCTTTGAAAATCAGTGTAAGTGCCATGGAAATGTTTGTATAGGTTTCAATATGCTTCAAACAAAACTACTACTAAACATTCAAAACATCCCTTTTTTTGAATGGCCACACTCAGGGGGGCTGTCACAGGGAGGTCAGTACTCAGTGAATTTTACAAAAGGGAACAACACACACTTTTAAACATTCATGGTATTGCTCGTGTTCCTCATCTTGTACACTTACCCAACCACAAACTTGCTTGTCTGATTGTAGGTCTCAGAAAATGACAAAACTTTATGGATATTCAGTTCTGACGTCAGCTAAGTATGGAGGGATGGGTTTCTGATGCTGTTCAACAATCTGACAAGGATTTTGTTGGAGGCTTACATACACAAAATAAGTGATAAAATAAGTGGTTACATTCAGTCAGTTATTACAACAACCATTATTGCTATAGAGTGGTCTGTATTCTGTGTGTATAGGGATTTAAATGTTGATATCATCACTTTAGATTATCCCAATGGAGTTCGCCTGACCTCAGCTATTCCGGAGCTGACATCAAAGTGCTCATCAACTTCAATGCACCCAATCCTCAGGACCGCAAAAAATTTACTGATGACTTGCGAGAATCAATCGCCGAAGTCCAAGAGATGGAGAAGTATCGGATAGAATGTGAGTAAAAGTTTCCTTTTATGTGGAAGTTTGGCATTATTAAATATAATATGACTCATTCACCTTTATGCAAACATTATATGTGGACATGTGGAATAGTGTCTACTTTCCATATGTTCCCCTTGCACAGCTGAGCTAGAAAAACAGAAAGGGGTGGTGAGGCCCAGCATGTCCCAGAGTTCTGGGTTAAAGAAGGAAACAGGAAACGGCAACCTGAGCCGAGCGAGCCTCGATGACAGCTATGCCATTGGCGAAGGTTTGAAGAGGAGCGCCCTCAGCAGCTCCCTACGTGACCTCTCAGATGCAGGTAAAATCAGGGATTGCCATGGTAACACACTATCTTATGTCTCATCCGTCTGCTAGACAAAGTACAGTGTATACCCAAGCTGAATGCTGGCATGATACTATTCACTCCTTTTTGAGGTTAATTGCCTTGGAAACTAGCTCCTGTTCCTGTACAGTTTTGACTTGGGTGCTCATGCAGAGTCTCTGAGCCATGAAGCCAGTGAAGCAATGAGATGGGGATGGGTGTGTTTGTTAATGGACCAAGGTGTAATTTACTAGAGGCTATCAACTAATAATCCTGCATCACCAGTGGGGACAAGGCAGTGCTATGTAGGTCACTGCGATCAATTTGAGCGTCTTAGCGGTAAGGGAATTAATGTTGTGCAGTTGATTCAGAAAGGGTGGAGTGAGCTGCCTTGGCAGTGCAGAGCCGCTCTGCACAAACATTCTTGTGACGTCAACACTGGATTCAGACAAGTAAAGCAACACCGCAGAGAAGGAGAATGAATTGAGCTGCTTGTTTGATCACTGCTTTTGATGCTTGAACACATTCTAGTGATAACCTTTATAAAGCCCAATCACAACTGGATTTTTGAAGCGTATGGAATTTAGTAGTTGTGGTGAGAACTACTTAGCCTTTAACAACAGTTGAAACACATCTTCTGTGGCTCTGAATTTGTTCTGTCAAGTTGAAGAAAATAAGCCTGTAAATGTCATTCTGATATCATCAGAGTGTTCTCACCTTGGTCTCAGAAACTGCAAATTTTTAACAGAAAGCTTCCATTAGAAACTGGCTACATGGAGTTTGAAAGATGTGGTCAGTAAAATAAATTAAATGTAAATTGGATGCACACAATGCAAAATGAAGGATCCAGTGTTTTTGCACTGAGACTTATACTCAAGGCCAACATTCTGAAAATCCTGGCCTCTACTGCCATTCTTTTTTTATTTATTTATCTTTGTCTTTTAAACCTTGCAATTTAATGGACATGAAATACAAAATAGCTGAAATTCCTTTTAATGCAGTGAGGTCTCCTGCCAGCTGTGCCTGAAGTTGCTGTGTAGAAATCTAAAGAAATGATCAACCTAGAGTTATCCCAGAGGCTGTCCTTGTTGTGGAGTTGTAGTAGTGACTTGCTTCTTCGCTTTCTATAAGTCTTTATTCAATTCTCTGTGCTGAACCGACAGTCTGCTGTTAGTTAGCTTGTGTGTTACCTTTGTCACCTTAGGGTACTAGTGCCCTCCCATTCTAGACAAAGGGATATATGAACCCTCGCGTGATAACCAGGCGTGTCTAATCTATCATGTTACATGTTCTGGGCAGGCAAGCGTGGGAGACGCAGCAGCAGTGCAGGATCACTAGACAGCAATATGGAAGTAAGTAGGACATAACTGATGTCGAGCTGTCCTCTAACTTAATGTTGTTCATTCACACACGTGTTTGCAATATTTTTCCTTGTACTTTTGAGTTTTCTTTTCTGCTTTAGTGGTGTTTTTGTTGTGAGCACCCTTGGACACTATGCATGCACTGGGATGAACAGGAATGATCTGCTGTGGCTGACAAGTTAACCCTTCTTGCACAGCATGGCATGACTAATAATTGTCCTAACTGTCATTAGGGCTGCTCTGTGTTGATGTTAGACTCTCACCTTTGAGTCATCCTCTCCTGTTTAGTGGGTTAGATTTTTTGTAATTTTCTGAATTTTGTCCTTTTTCTGTTCACTCAAAGTAAACCTTGCTGTGCTTTGTCAGTTCCAACTACTGCATGCTCACAGTTTGGAGTGACCAACTGCAACTGCTTCTTCTTATTGACCCCTGACCTTGACAAAAGTCCCTCACTTTTCCTTTTAAATTGGACTGCAATGAAAAAAATCTAAGCGTGGAGGCACCAGAACATGTTGAACAATCTGTGTGACCATGGCCATTGGTATGTGGCTAACTGAATTAACTTGATTTAATTGTTGATAATGCTATATTTTCATACTGTCAACAAATTTCCACTAAAAGACTAAAACCAACAGTATGTTAGTTCATCTCTTAATACTTTCTACATTGTCTGTGGTGCTCAGCATGAAGCCATTAGTTCCAGCTGAAGATATAAATAATGAAAAAACAGGTAACATTTTTTAAATGTAGTCTTCGTTACGTGACATAGCTGGGCAGCTGAGTTTAATTAAGCTACCTTAAGGTCTGGATTAGTCATCAGTATTCAATATAAGTAACTCAATGTTTATGCCAACAGAACCCACACAGAGTGCAAAGATTAATAACCTGCATTCCATTTGTTTTGGGTTCTTATTTAACTTTTCACTGTTCCTCTTGCAGCACTACTAGAACTTTTGCTTGCTGCTGGTGCTATGAAAAGTTACATGAAGATTACTGTGTAACATGTATCAATGGATTATGCTCTTTTTCTTTCTTATCTTTTTGATATTGTGGTCCTTTAAAAAATGTATAATGCATGGCAGAGTATATAACTGATACCTTAAAAAATAGTTTTTCTCTCTTTACCATCATAGCAGGCTAGTTGTCCAACAGTAATCCTTTCTTTGTAAAATTTTTTGGGAATTATTTCTAACAAATTCTTTAGAGCTTTATGTACAAACCATTGCAAGGGTCAGACTGCTCTATCAGTTCACTCAAAGGTATTGAATGATAAGTAATGATTTATGGAAACATATGAGCACATCAAAACTCAGAGATTCCAGACATTTTTGATTTTGTAGTCAGTTTGCATGTTACGCATGGCTCTTACATGTAAACTTCATT
>NW_026117197.1:0-28382 GCF_001640805.2 Lates calcarifer | reverse complement strand
ACAGAATGCTTACGACCGGAGCCCCAGCAACCAGCAGAGCAGCCCCAAACATATCAGCCACAGTTTGCCACCCCGTGGGCCTTCCAGAGAAGATGACTCTTCCCGTCATCGGCCACGACAACTGGAGGCCCACCTGGCTATCAATGGCACCGCCAACCGGCAAAGCAAGTCTGAGTCAGATTTCTCTGATGGCGACAATGACAGCCTCAACACAGCACATCCAACTCCAATGATACCATCAACTGCAGCTCTGAATCCTCGTCCAGAGACAGTCTGAGGGAGCAGACGCTCAGCAAGCAGACCTACCACAAAGAGACTCGCAACAGCTGGACTCACCTGCTTTCAGCAATGACATCATCCGCAAGAGGCACTACCGCATTGGCCTAAACCTCTTCAACAAGTATGTGCAGTCTACTACACAAGATCCATTAACAAACTGCCCACACAGAGTCAGACACAATCTGATACATTGCTGGGACTTTTTAGCCTCCGAATTTCACAGTTACACATTACATACTTAATGTGGTGGAAGAGGTTATGTAAATTAGATCCAGTACATTTGTTATGGCTTAGAGAATATTTTTGTTGAAGAACCCAGTAGGAAACTCTTCTGTCTGATAAATATGCTGTGATGTTGATTGAAACACAAGTATCGGCCTGTTACACTTAAGGTGCAAACGAGCCCAGGACTCATTCTGCCCCACTTCATCTTCATCTGAGCCTGTGTGATTATGTTTAATCAGAGATGATTGTGGATTTGGTTTCTGTCAGACCCAGCCATGAAGTGCTTTTTAATCATTTGTGATCAACACCACAGGGAGGAGGAGCTCATTCCAATCCACCACGTCCCTCCTTAAATCCTGTCCCTCATCTGACACACATTTGACCAAGGGCAGAAGTGCAGTGGGATAATCACAGATTTGGATTGTGTCCTCACCGTTCCCCCTTTTGTCTCTCTCTGTCTCTCTCTCTCTTCCCTCTCCTGTATTTCCAGGAAACCAGAAAAAGGCATCCAGTATCTGATAGAGCGTAACTTTGTTCCAGACACTCCAGTGGGTGTAGCCCACTTCCTGCTTCAGAGGAAAGGCTTGAGTAGGCAAATGATTGGCGAGTTCCTGGTAACAGACAGAAACAGTTCAACCGAGATGTCCTTGAGTGGAGTTTGCAGTGGTTCTGTGTTCTCTTTGACATATTTGTATATGCAGATGGAGGTACAGATGAAAACACCAGATTATTTAAACAGACTTGATTTAACTTGCTACCTATGCCAGTGCACAGAATTTTGTTTTATTTGCCTTCCAGGAGCATAACTATATCATCATTTTGTTGCAAATAACGTTGCCAGTTTGCAATCTGCTGTTAATCTTCTAAATACTACATAGCACCTCAAGTTACATCCAAGAAATAAACAGAAATAGAATCTACTCAGGAAATGGCTGTGATGCTCCCATAAACAAATGGATTCCATTTATATTCCACTGTTCTTTTAATAAGGAGGAGAAGTCATCAAGATTTTGTATTTTCCAGCACTGATTCTTTACATCATTCAAATAGCACCTCTACTTTATGCTTCAGACTGGACAGACGTATCTGAAATATACATAAGGCATACCAGCTCTATCAGAGCCCATTGAGATTCAGTAGAGGATAAGGCCAGGAAAGACTGTCAGTGTCAGTTTGACAGGCATTTCTAAAGGGCTTCTTGAGAAAATGTCTATAAATCCTGACATGTAAGGTATCAAGACTCTGGAGAGCCAAGTCACAATCCCACAATCACTCTTCAGCAAAAAGTGCTCTGGCCCTTTATTCAAGGTAGTGTTATAATCATCAAAAATATTATGCATTAAAGCTGCACAAATCAATAATATGAACAATGGATCTACTTGTATTGTGAAACAGGATCACTCACTGTGATGAACCTAACTCTGGAATTTCTCCTTAGCTCTATGAAGCTTTTTAGCATATTTCAGTTCATTGATTTGGTTTTAAGGCCTGTTACTTTACTGTTATTAGTTCAGCCTCACCACTCTTACCAACCTTGTTTCCAGCTGCAGTACATAACAATTCATTGTATGCTATGTGTCCGGCACCAAAAAGCAGACTGATGAAGTTAATAACTAGTCAATGAAAATAATAGATAATTTTGAAACTAAAGAGAAAGTTAAAGATCTCAGGAAATGATTTGCACCAAAACAAAGTTAAAAGGACCGCGATTTCCACACCACAACATACTGTATTACCATTACCATAAGCACAGTTCCAAATGATGTCATTATTGCATCCAGTCTACTGGACAAAATATGTAATATCCTTGGAGAAATATGCAACTGTTTGCTAACTTGTTTGCAACAATAACTTAAGTAAATAACTTAACTATAAGATGATAATAAGTTAAACATGTGCATATATTATGCTTGCTGTGGAGTTCTTCAAGTGGCCAAAAAATACAAATTAAAAAAATGTACACACAGCAATGTAAGAACAACAGCATAACAGGCTGTACACTGAAAGAATTGAGTGAGCTGTATCAGGATACACTTTTACTTCTTCTGACTGTGTTGACATCTGATGTTTTCATGTCACAGATGATCAACAAAGAGTTGCCTGTTTTACCATAATGAAGAAGGTGTATTTTTTCACAGCCTTTAAGAGTTTCGATATTTATTGTATGCATGTGCCTACACACAGTATTCTATATTTTCCTAAGCAAATTGATCATCTTTACCACTGCTAACTGTGTGTTTTTCACCAGCTGTGTGGTGGATGAAATGGACTTCTCAAGTATGGAGCTGGACGAAGCACTCAGGAAATTCCAGGCTCACATCAGAGTCCAGGGAGAAGCACAGAAAGTTGAACGGCTGATAGAGGCCTACAGGTAAGAAAGTCCTCTGACAGCTAGCTAACAGATGACATGGCTTCATCTCCCAAACCAACTTAGACTCAGTGATGACTGGATCATTAAAAATCTCACCCCAAGTCATGTAGTTTCTCCACTGTAAAAAGGACTGTTTTGCGAATAGTTTCTTACACCAACTGATTATGAGACAGGTTAATCATTCCTTGGTTCATTGCCATGTCTCTTGCTTATACCAACGCTGTGTATATGATTAATGGATAGCACAAGCTAGTTTTTTACAGTTTCAAAAACACCATCTCTCTCAGACTGAGATCAGTAAAGCAGTGCAAAGCCATTTTAAATCCAGACTTTGTTCCACCAGATCACTGCAGAAAATTAGTTCAAAAAGTTGAGGAAATCTCCCTCAGGGCTGCTGATGGATGTTGTTTATTCCTCATTTATTCCTCCAAACCTCCATTAGAACATTGATGTCATACCCACAGAAGATTATCTTTGATCTGCACCAAGCAAGGACATTTTGGCCTATGGAAACACCAGTCACTGTTACTTTGGCGGGACAATGATAACTGACCATCTGACTCTTGCTTGCAGCCCAGTACAGATATGATCATGTGCTCACTTGGTGATTCAGGAAGTTGTGAAATGGCTTATCTGATTGCTGCAGGTTATATCGATAATCTTCACACACTAGTACTCAATCATTGTTTGATCTTTTGACTTGCGGCTATGAGACATTACTTATGACCACAGCTTAGATAATGGAGAACTCATTATCAATATCAGCATCAATACCCCTGTCCACAAGTGGTAGTAATCACTAAATGGGAAGCTTACTGATTTATTATGCCTTGAAGAGAAGTCCTGATACTGATGCTTTCTTGTTTACTGACAAATCAACAATTCAATTAGATTTAACGTTAGCATTGTTTTACAGCATGCCTGCATTTTTCTAACTCACAGTGAAAAGTTTTGAATTCTACTGACTTGTGTTAAAAAGTATTGACCATGTTAATTCAAAAAAGTTTGAAAGTAGTAGTATCTATTCATACCCACACTAATATAAGGGGCTCCATCACAGCAGAAAAATAAGTATAATTAGATTTTTTCGTTTTGGTAGTTACAATTTTGACCAAATAAGTACTTAAGTACACAAGCTAACATCCATCCATTATCTATACTGCCTATCTGTTAAGCGTCGCGGGGGTGCTGGAGCCTATCCCAGCTGACACTGCGGCGAGAGGCGGGGTACACCCTGTACGGATCACCAGTCCATAGGAGGGCCAACACTTATAGATAAACAACCATTCACACTCATATTCACACCTATGGCCAATTTAGAGTTACCAATTAACCTAGTATGCATGTCTTCGGACTGTGGGAGGAAGCCAGAGTACCCACAGAGAACCCACGTAGGCACAGGGAGAATATGCAAACTCTACACAGAAAAGCTGTGAGGCGACAGTACTAACCACTGCACCACCGTGCTACCCATAAGCAAACACCAAGGAAATATATATTGATTTCTTCACAAAAAATACATTCAGTTTATTTCAGTTTGACATAAAAATTTCTCTGTCCAATATTCTCTTTGCAGCCAACGCTACTGCATCTGCAACCCTGGTGTGGTGCGACAATTCAGGAACCCTGACACCATTTTCATCCTGGCCTTTGCCATCATCCTTCTCAACACAGATATGTACAGCCCCAACGTCAAGCCTGAGAGGAAGATGAAGCTGGACGACTTTGTTAAGAACCTTCGAGGTACTTTGTCCTCCCTCCCTGTGCCACGTCCAGCTTACTGTCACAAAGCTAATATTCTTCTGAGATATTACTTTATGGCCCCAAGGATAAATATTCACCTCAAATTGAGTTTTGTACATGCATTTTGACTGATTAATATTCAGTATTATTTTATAATATTTTAATTTTATAATATTTTATAATAATTTTTATATAATTTTTAATTTTTATAATAATTATTTTATAATATTTTTAATTATTGAATATTATTATTCAGTAGTCATGTCAAGAATGCTTTGCTGTCGAGGCATTTTTAGTTGCCTTCAACAGATTTTGAGGGTATTAAGAGGGGCTTTGTGGCATGGCTAACTCATTTCTCTGCCCATTGGAGAGTCAGTAATTAAAGTACAGTATTGAGTGGAGGAGTATTCATCCTCAGTGAGCTCTGAAGGACATTTCTGTCTGTACTGTGAGAAATATGTGCAGCGCTGCAGTATGTAAGCAAATTCAGGAGTTCATCAACTTTCATAAATCTGTGAGTTAATCATTAATCCTTCTCTTTTCTCTCTCTCTCTCTCTTTTCCTCTCATCCTCAGGAGTGGATGATGGGGAGGACATCCCCCGAGAGATGCTGGTGGGGATATATGAGCGGATTCGAAAGCGAGAGCTCAAGACTAATGAAGACCATGTATCCCAGGTTCAAAAAGTGGAAAAGCTCATTGTTGGAAAAAAGCCAGTAAGTCTCAGTTTGCCCTTGGGCTGCTGCATGTAGAGTGTGACTTCTTTTATCTTCCCCTTTATTCAAGACCTGAATCTAGCAGGAGCATGCAGAACCAAATTATCTAATTTACCTTTACACTGTCATGGAGAGCACAGGCAGCCAACATTCTCTAAAAAGGAAAAGAAATGAAAGAGCATGCTTTACCTGACCCTACTTTCTTCACTATGACACATCAATTCTTCAGGGCTGAAGACCTTTATGCTGAATGACTGTAATATGTCTTTTGCCCGAAGTGCTACCCAAGAAAAGTGCTGTCTGACAAGCTCTGTAATAATTCACTGACAGCCTCACACCCAACAATCTTGTACATGTTCACTTAGAACCCTACCCTTCCCTTTGCTCCATTGATGCCCTTTTCATCAAATTAACTCCACCATAGTGACACATATCAGGAGAAGTCCAGGGGACCTTGACAGTATCATAATCATTAAGGTTGACACAATCTGGAGATACAACATATTAAAAGGACACTTAGATATTTGCTCTGTGATCCATAAAACTAGCTCTAGACTGTAAATGTGGCCCATATATCATGTTGAACATTAAGTGGAATGTCTTTTCTTTGATGTATCGGGAATTTTAAAGCTCCCTTATGTGTTCACTGATCCTGGGAAAATGACATACTCTTGTATGTATCTCTCTCTCCATAGATTGGCTCTTTGCACCATGGTCTGGGCTGTGTAAGTGTTACTCTTTCTTTCATCTACATGTTAGGGTTGAGGGGAAATATCTGTAAAATACGTAGAGGCTTTCTGAAACAGATATAAAAATTGTAAGATTTATAAAGATAGATTTTGTGAGGCAACAAAAGACCAGCTCAGAAATGATGGTGCATTGTGTGCAGGTACTATCCCTACCCCACCGGAGACTGGTCTGTTACTGCAGACTTTTTGAAGTGCCCGACCCCAACAAACCACAAAAGTTGGGCCTGCACCAAAGGGAGATCTTCCTCTTCAATGACCTGCTAGTGGTATGGCAGACATCATTCTTCTAGCACATTGAGAACACATTAGGGCATCCCACTGAAAGAGTTCAAACCACATTATATTCTATGCTTTATTCACAGGTTACTAAAATTTTCCAGAAGAAGAAGAACTCAGTGACGTACAGCTTTCGACAGTCTTTCTCACTTTATGGCATGCAAGTGCTACTCTTTGAAAATCAGTGTAAGTGCCATGGAAATGTTTGTATAGGTTTCAATATGCTTCAAACAAACTACTACTAAACATTCAAAACATCCCTTTTTTGAATGGCCACACTCAGGGGGGCTGTCACAGGGAGGTCAGTACTCAGTGAATTTTACAAAAGGGAACAACACACACTTTTAAACATTCATGGTATTGCTCGTGTTCCTCATCTTGTACACTTACCCAACCACAAACTTGCTTGTCTGATTGTAGGTCTCAGAAAATGACAAAACTTTATGGATATTCAGTTCTGACGTCAGCTAAGTATGGAGGGATGGGTTTCTGATGCTGTTCAACAATCTGACAAGGATTTTGTTGGAGGCTTACATACACAAAATAAGTGATAAAATAAGTGGTTACATTCAGTCAGTTATTACAACAACCATTATTGCTATAGAGTGGTCTGTATTCTGTGTGTATAGGGATTTAAGTGTTGATATCATCACTTTAGATTATCCCAATGGAGTTCGCCTGACCTCAGCTATTCCTGGAGCTGACATCAAAGTGCTCATCAACTTCAATGCACCCAATCCTCAGGACCGCAAAAAATTTACTGATGACTTGCGAGAATCAATCGCCGAAGTCCAAGAGATGGAGAAGTATCGGATAGAATGTGAGTAAAAGTTTCCTTTTTATGTGGAAGTTTGGCATTATTAAATATAATATGACTCATTCACCTTTATGCAAACATTATATGTGGACATGTGGAATAGTGTCTACTTTCCATATGTTCCCCTTGCACAGCTGAGCTAGAAAAACAGAAAGGGGTGGTGAGGCCCAGCATGTCCCAGAGTTCTGGGTTAAAGAAGGAAACAGGAAACGGCAACCTGAGCCGAGCGAGCCTCGATGACAGCTATGCCATTGGCGAAGGTTTGAAGAGGAGCGCCCTCAGCAGCTCCCTACGTGACCTCTCAGATGCAGGTAAAATCAGGGATTGCCATGGTAACACACTATCTTATGTCTCATCCGTCTGCTAGACAAAGTACAGTGTATACCCAAGCTGAATGCTGGCATGATACTATTCACTCCTTTTTGAGGTTAATTGCCTTGGAAACTAGCTCCTGTTCCTGTACAGTTTTGACTTGGGTGCTCATGCAGAGTCTCTGAGCCATGAAGCCAGTGAAGCAATGAGATGGGGATGGGTGTGTTTGTTAATGGACCAAGGTGTAATTTACTAGAGGCTATCAACTAATAATCCTGCATCACCAGTGGGGGACAAGGCAGTGCTATGTAGGTCACTGCGATCAATTTGAGCGTCTTAGCGGTAAGAGGAATTAATGTTGTGCAGTTGATTCAGAAAGGGTGGAGTGAGCTGCCTTGGCAGTGCAGAGCCGCTCTGCACAAACATTCTTGGTGACGTCAACACTGGATTCAGACAAGTAAAGCAACACCGCAGAGAAGGAGAATGAATTGAGCTGCTTGTTTGATCACTGCTTTTGATGCTTGAACACATTCTAGTGATAACCTTTATAAAGCCCAATCACAACTGGATTTTTGAAGCGTATGGAATTTAGTAGTTGTGGTGAGAACTACTTAGCCTTTAACAACAGTTGAAACACATCTTCTGTGGCTCTGAATTTGTTCTGTCAAGTTGAAGAAAATAAGCCTGTAAATGTCATTCTGATATCATCAGAGTGTTCTCACCTTGGTCTCAGAAACTGCAAATTTTTAACAGAAAGCTTCCATTAGAAACTGGCTACATGGAGTTTGAAAGATGTGGTCAGTAAAATAAAATTAAATGTAAATTGGATGCACAATGCAAAATGAAGGATCCAGTGTTTTTGCACTGAGACTTATACTCAAGGCCAACATTCTGAAAATCCTGGCCTCTACTGCCATTCTTTTTTTATTTATTTATCTTTGTCTTTTAAACCTTGCAATTTAATGGACATGAAATACAAAATAGCTGAAATTCCTTTTAATGCAGTGAGGTCTCCTGCCAGCTGTGCCTGAAGTTGCTGTGTAGAAATCTAAAGAAATGATCAACCTAGAGTTATCCCAGAGGCTGTCCTTGTTGTGGAGTTGTAGTAGTGACTTGCTTCTTCGCTTTCTATAAGTCTTTATTCAATTCTCTGTGCTGAACCGACAGTCTGCTGTTAGTTAGCTTGTGTGTTACCTTTGTCACCTTAGGGTACTAGTGCCCTCCCATTCTAGACAAAGGGATATATGAACCCTCGCGTGATAACCAGGCGTGTCTAATCTATCATGTTACATGTTCTGGGCAGGCAAGCGTGGGAGACGCAGCAGTGCAGGATCACTAGACAGCAATATGGAAGTAAGTAGGACATAACTGATGTCGAGCTGTCCTCTAACTTAATGTTGTTCATTCACACACGTGTTTGCAATATTTTTCCTTGTACTTTTGAGTTTTCTTTTCTGCTTTAGTGGTGTTTTTGTTGTGAGCACCTTGGACACTATGCATGCACTGGGATGAACAGGAATGATCTGCTGTGGCTGACAAGTTAACCCTTCTTGTACACAGCATGGCATGACTAATAATTGTCCTAACTGTCATTAGGGCTGCTCTGTGTTGATGTTAGACTCTCACCTTTGAGTCATCCTCTCCTGTTTAGTGGGTTAGATTTTTTGTAATTTTCTGAATTTTGTCCTTTTTCTGTTCACTCAAAGTAAACCTTGCTGTGCTTTGTCAGTTCCAACTACTGCATGCTCACAGTTTGGAGTGACCAACTGCAACTGCTTCTTCTTATTGACCCCTGACCTTGACAAAAGTCCCTCACTTTTCCTTTTAAATTGGACTGCAATGAAAAAAATCTAAGCGTGGAGGCACCAGAACATGTTGAACAATCTGTGTGACCATGGCCATTGGTATGTGGCTAACTGAATTAACTTGATTTAATTGTTGATAATGCTATATTTTTCATACTGTCAACAAATTTCCACTAAAAGACTAAAACCAACAGTATGTTAGTTCATCTCTTAATACTTTCTACATTGTCTGTGGTGCTCAGCATGAAGCCCATTAGTTCCAGCTGAAGATATAAATAATGAAAAAACAGGTAACATTTTTTTAAATGTAGTCTTCGTTACGTGACATAGCTGGGCAGCTGAGTTTAATTAAGCTACCTTAAGGTCTGGATTAGTCATCAGTATTCAATATAAGTAACTCAATGTTTATGCCAACAGAACCCACACAGAGTGCAAAGATTAATAACCTGCATTCCATTTGTTTTGGGTTCTTATTTAACTTTTCACTGTTCCTCTTGCAGCACTACTAGAACTTTTGCTTGCTGCTGGTGCTATGAAAAGTTACATGAAGATTACTGTGTAACATGTATCAATGGATTATGCTCTTTTTCTTTCTTATCTTTTTGGATATTGTGGTCCTTTAAAAAATGTATAATGCATGGCAGAGTATATAACTGATACCTTAAAAAATAGTTTCTCTCTTTACCATCATAGCAGGCTAGTTGTCCAACAGTAATCCTTTCTTTGTAAAATTTTTTGGGAATTATTTCTAACAAATTCTTTAGAGCTTTATGTACAAACCATTGCAAGGGTCAGACTGCTCTATCAGTTCACTCAAAGGTATTGAATGATAAGTAATGATTTATGGAAACATATGAGCACATCAAAACTCAGAGATTCCAGACATTTTTGATTTTGTAGTCAGTTTGCATGTTACGCATGGCTCTTACATGTAAACTTCATTTCTTTAACATAAACTTTTGTGATTGTTCTGTAATTAGGGCCCGAGCAACGAGTTGCGTGGGCCCAACGGGGCCATGCAACGAGTTGCAAGGACCCTCTTGTTTTCGGTCTGTTTATTATTATTATTATTAGGGCCCGAGCAACGAGTTGCGTGGGCCCAACGGGGCCATGCAACGAGTTGCAAGGACCCTCTTGTTTTCGGTCGGTTTATTATTAGGGCCCGAGCAACGAGTTGCATGGGCCCAACGGGGCCATGCAACGAGTTGCAAGGACCCTCTTGTTTTCGGTCTGTTTATTATTATTAGGGCCCGAGCAACGAGTTGCGTGGGCCCAACGGGGCCATGCAACGAGTTGCAAGGACCCTCTTGTTTTCGTTCGGTTTATTATTATTATTATTATTATTATTTTTTTTCTTCTTTTTCCGCCTCTTTGATCGCCTTTTTGAGGGCCTTAAAATGCGTCAAAACTCCTGAAAATTTGCAGACGCGTCAGGCACGGCGAAAAATTTAAGAATTTAGGGGTCTTGAGCATGGGTGTGGCAAAATGGCCTCGGTAGCGCCACCTACATTTTTAACGGAACAGCCCCTCAAGCCCGTTGCGCCTAAAAATCTGAAAATCTGCACACATATGTAACATCCCATGACGCACCAAAAAGTCTCTTGGAGCCATATTCTAAACCCAACAGAAAGTATTTTTATTTTGACCGGAAGGTGAAAAAATTGTGTGTTTTTGGCCATTTCCAGGGGTCGCTTGAACGCGAACTAGTCCTAGACGCATTATCCGATTGACTTCAAAATTTGATAATTTGTTCTTAAGACATAGACGAAGTTAAATTGCAAAAGTTTCGGACTTTTCATTGAAGGGCGTGGAAGTTATGGCCCCTCAAAGTTCGATCACTCGCCACAAAACAGGAAGTTGCTTTAAATTTGCTATATTTCGGCCATACTTTGTCCAAACTGCATCAAACTTTACAGGATTGTTAATGGTACCTATCTGCACACATCCATATGTCAATATTCATACAATTGTTGTAGCACCACCTATTTATAGCAGGAAATGACATATTTTATAGTGTGATGTCCAGTTTCTAGACGGGTGACCAGATTCACTTCAAATGTTGTCAGGACAGACTTAAGGATTTTTGGAAGACTGGCTCCGAAAATTGTGAGTTTGGGTCGAAGCGTGTGCCGGTTCTGGCCCGTCAAAGTTCAGAAACCCAACTTCCTGTTTGAAACCTCAGATTTTGGGGTAACTTCCTGTTGCGACTCTCTACTTTATCCTACAGATGGAGCCATTGTATTACTCTTTGATGGGTTTTTGGAAGGGGGTCTCTGTGTGTGTGTGTCTGTGTGTGTCTGAGGGGGGAGGGGAAGAGGAGTTGATTGTGTCTGTGAGAAGCTGCCACAGGGAGGTTACAGTCAATAGAGCCATGATCTGTCACAGATGATGAGCTCTGAATAATATTATCACAGAAAATAATTAGCATAAAAGCTTTTATTTAAAATTTTTACATCTGGGAAGTGTGAACTGTTACGCCAGCGTGTGCCCTGCGACCTGCGTTGACCCCGCGGTTGCCGGGGTCCCGCGGTCGCCGCTCCCCCGACGGGCGCCGGGTGCGAGGGCCCGTTCAACGCTGCTCGCAGCTTTAATTAGGGCCCGAGCAACGAGTTGCGTGGGCCCAACGGGGCCATGCAACGAGTTGCAAGGACCCTCTTGTTTTCGGTCTGTTTATTATTATTAGGGCCCGAGCAACGAGTTGCGTGGGCCCAACGGGGCCATGCAACGAGTTGCAAGGACCCTCTTGTTTTCGTTCGGTTTATTATTATTATTATTATTATTATTTTTTTTCTTCTTTTTCCGCCTCTTTGATCGCCTTTTTGAGGGCCTTAACATGCATCAAAACTCCCGAAAATTTGCAGACGCGTCAGGCACGGCGAAAAATTTAAGAATTTAGGGGTCTTGAGCATGGGTGTGGCAAAATGGCCTCGGTAGCGCCACCTACATTTTTAACGGAACAGCCCCTCAAGCCCGTTGCGCCTAAAAATCTGAAAATCTGCACACATATGTAACATCCCATGACGCACCAAAAAGTCTCTTGGAGCCATATTCTAAACCCAACAGAAAGTATTTTTATTTTGACCGGAAGGTGAAAAAATTGTGTGTTTTTGGCCATTTCCAGGGGTCGCTTGAACGCGAACTAGTCCTAGACGCATTATCCGATTGACTTCAAAATTTGATAATTTGTTCTTAAGACACAGACGAAGTTAAATTGCAAAAGTTTCGGACTTTTCATTGAAGGGCGTGGAAGTTATGGCCCCTCAAAGTTCGATTACTCGCCACGAAACAGGAAGTTGCTTTATATTTGCTATATTTCGGCCATACTTTGTCCAAACTGCATCAAACTTTACAGGATTGTTAATGGTACCTATCTGCACACATCCATATGTCAATATTCATACAATTGTTGTAGCACCACCTATTTATAGCAGGAAATTACATATTTTATAGTGTGATGTCCTGTTTCTAGACGGGTGACCAGATTCACTTCAAATGTTGTCAGCCCCTCCTTGACAATTTTTGGAAGAAGTCCTCCGAAAATTGTGAGTTTTGGTCGAAGCGTGTGCCGGTTCTGGCCCGTCAAAGTTCAGAAACCCAACTTCCTGTTTGAAACCTCAGATTTTGGGGTAACTTCCTGTTGCGACTCTCTACTTTATCCTATAGATGGAGCCATTGTATTACTCTTTGATGGGTTTTTGGAAGGGGGTCTCTGTGTGTGTGTGTGTGTGTGTGTGTGTGTGTGTGTTTGTGTTTGTGTTTGAGGGGGGAGGGGAAGAGGAGTTGATTGAGTCTGTGAGAAGCTGCCACAGAGAGGTTACAGTCAAGAGAGCCAAGAGCTGTCACAGATGATGAGCTCTGAAAAATATTATCACAGAAAATAATTAGCATAAAAGCTTTTATTTTAAATTTGTTGCAACAAATTCAGGTTTCTTACAGCGTTTTCCTTATTGAAAACTAAATTCTACCTGAAATGTATCAATAAAAATCTTCTTTTGCAGTTAATGTCACCAGTTTATAGTTTAGTTTTAATAGCATTCCCTGTCACTGATGTGCCTTTAATTATCGGTTCTATCAGCGTTCATTTATGTGTTTATCTTACGGGGGTGAGCCACCTCACAGGTTGGTTATATTACCTGTTGACCTCAGCTCAGTGAGCTAAGACAATGTTTAATGCAGTGTTTTTTCTGATATGAAAATGGATATTATTCAGCACATCTAACCTCAGCAGGCCCCTCTTCAGAAACTCATATCTGCAGATGTCAAAGCTGGCTCAAAAAATTAAACTGGCTTCAAATTAATTTGAAGGAATTGTAGGTTATTTTGAATTCATGTAATCTTACCATATGTCTCCCCTTGACCAAAGTCTTTACAGTTTGGTTTTGATCAGTTAGGAAATTTCACAAGGGGTCGGCTGATATTTTCATGTTACACAGTGTACGGCGACAGGAAAAGTGCACGTCTACATGCACCGGCGTCGAGGTGAACCAGCTGAATATAAGCCACTCAAGTTGACGACAAGTGCATTGAAAAGTAAAAGCTGCTGGCCTTTACCTTTTCTTTGTCAAAGCGCCTGTTTGGCCAGTAGTTAGTAAAGTAATATTTTCAGCGTTGTCCACAGTCTCATGACATGTTTAACAGGAAGCACAGCACGCTGGTTAAGCTCATGGCAAACTGTTACTAACAGCTAAAATGAAAGCTTGTCTGTATGTAGTCTAACTGGTTAGTTTGTCACTAATCTCCAAATTTTGCAAATTGCTATAAACTTCACTCTCTTAAACCAGTAACAGTCTGAGCTGGACTGATAGGGGTCTGTATGGATAAAGATAAAATCCTAATGATACCCATCCCTACAGCTGGTTAGTGGCTTCGCCCTGACTTTAGGCAGATGAGATATTCACTGTTCAAATAACTTCATTATAAGCCTTGTTTAAGCACAAATGATTTATATATGCACCCAGTAACAGAACTTAAAAAAAATGCTTTTGCTCAAAGCTCAAAGCTTTTAAACTCAAGTTAAAACTGAGTTTTATCTCCTTTTGGGAGGGGGTATCTGTGTGTGTGTGTGTGTTGTGTTTGTGTTTGAGGGGGGAGGGGAAGAGGAGTTGATTGAGTCTGTGAGAAGCTGCCACAGAGAGGTTACAGTCAGGAGAGCCAAGAGCTGTCACAGATGATGAGCTCTGAAAAATATTATCACAGAAAATAATTAGCATAAAAGCTTTTATTTGAAATTTTTACATCTCGGAAGTGTGAACTGTTACGCCAGCGTGTGCCCTGCGACCTGCGTTGACCCCGCGGTTGCCGGGGTCCCGCGGTCGCCGCTCCCCCGACGGGCGCCGGGTGCGAGGGCCCGTTCAACGCTGCTCGCAGCTTTAATTATTATTATTATTAGGGCCGAGCAACGAGTTGCGTGGGCCCAACGGGGCCATGCAACGAGTTGCAAGGACCCTCTTGTTTTCGTTCGGTTTATTATTATTATTATTATTATTATTTTTTTTCTTCTTTTTCCGCCTCTTTGATCGCCTTTTTGAGGGCCTTAAAATGCGTCAAAACTCCTGAAAATTTGCAGACGCGTCAGGCACGGCGAAAAATTTAAGAATTTAGGGGTCTTGAGCATGGGTGTGGCAAAATGGCCTCGGTAGCGCCACCTACATTTTTAACGGAACAGCCCCTCAAGCCCGTTGCGCCTAAAAATCTGAAAATCTGCACACATATGTAACATCCCATGACGCACCAAAAAGTCTCTTGGAGCCATATTCTAAACCCAACAGAAAGTATTTTTATTTTGACCGGAAGGTGAAAAAATTGTGTGTTTTTGGCCATTTCCAGGGGTCGCTTGAACGCGAACTAGTCCTAGACGCATTATCCGATTGACTTCAAAATTTGATAATTTGTTCTTAAGACATAGACGAAGTTAAATTGCAAAAGTTTCGGACTTTTCATTGAAGGGCGTGGAAGTTATGGCCCCTCAAAGTTCGATCACTCGCCACAAAACAGGAAGTTGCTTTAAATTTGCTATATTTCGGCCATACTTTGTCCAAACTGCATCAAACTTTACAGGATTGTTAATGGTACCTATCTGCACACATCCATATGTCAATATTCATACAATTGTTGTAGCACCACCTATTTATAGCAGGAAATGACATATTTTATAGTGTGATGTCCAGTTTCTAGACGGGTGACCAGATTCACTTCAAATGTTGTCAGGACAGACTTAAGGATTTTTGGAAGACTGGCTCCGAAAATTGTGAGTTTGGGTCGAAGCGTGTGCCGGTTCTGGCCCGTCAAAGTTCGGAAACCCAACTTCCTGTTTGAAACCTCAGATTTTGGGGTAACTTCCTGTTGCGACTCTCTACTTTATCCTACAGATGGAGCCATTGTATTACTCTTTGATGGGTTTTTGGAAGGGGGTCTCTGTGTGTGTGTGTCTGTGTGTGTCTGAGGGGGGAGGGGAAGAGGAGTTGATTGAGTCTGTGAGAAGCTGCCACAGAGAGGTTACAGTCAGGAGAGCCAAGAGCTGTCACAGATGATGAGCTCTGAATAATATTATCACAGAAAATAATTAGCATAAAAGCTTTTATTTAAAATTTTTACATCTGGGAAGTGTGAACTGTTACGCCAGCGTGTGCCCTGCGACCTGCGTTGACCCCGCGGTTGCCGGGGTCCCGCGGTCGCCGCTCCCCCGACGGACGCCGGGTGCGAGGGCCCGTTCAACGCTGCTCGCAGCTTTAATTATTATTATTATTATTTTTTTTCTTCTTTTTCCGCCTCTTAGATCGGCTTTTTGAGGGCCTTAACATGCGTGAAAACTTACCAAAATTTGCAGACGCGTCAGGCACGGCGAAAAATTTAATAATTTAGGGGTCTTGAGCATGGGCGTGGTAAAATGCCCTCGGTAGCGCCACCTACATTTTTAAACGGAACAGCCCCTCAAGCCCGTTGCGCCTAAAAATCTGAAAATCTGCACACATATGTAACATCCCATGACGCACCAAAAAGTCTCTTGGAGCCATATTCTAAACCCAACAGAAAGTATTTTTATTTTGACCGGAAGGTGAAAAAATTGTGTGTTTTTGGCCATTTCCAGGGGTCGCTTGAACGCGAACTAGTCCTAGACGCATTATCCCATTGACTTCAAAACTTAATAGTATGTTCTTAAGACATAGACGATGTTAAATTGCGGCAGATTTTGAGTTTTTGTTGAAGGGCGTGGAAGTTATGGCCCCTCAAAGTTCGATTACTCGCCACGAAACAGGAAGTTGCTTTATTTTTGCTATATTTCGGCCATACTTTGTCCAAACTGCATCAAACTTTACAGGATTGTTAATGGTACCTATCTGCACACATCCATATGTCAATATTCATACAATTGTTGTAGCACCACCTATTTATAGCAGGAAATGACATATTTTATAGTGTGATGTCCAGTTTCTAGACGGGTGACCAGATTCACTTCAAATGTTGTCAGCCCCTCCTTGACAATTTTTGGAAGAAGTCCTCCGAAAATTGTGAGTTTGGGTCGAAGCGTGTGCCGGTTCTGGCCCGTCAAAGTTCGGAAACCCAACTTCCTGTTTGAAACCTCAGATTTTGGGGTAACTTCCTGTTGCGACTCTCTACTTTATCCTACAGATGGAGCCATTGTATTACTCTTTGATGGGTTTTTGGAAGGGGGTCTCTGTGTGTGTGTGTCTGTGTGTGTGTGTTTGAGGGGGGAGGGGAAGAGGAGTTGATTGAGTCTGTGAGAAGCTGCCACAGGGAGGTTACAGTCAGGAGAGCCAAGAGCTGTCACAGATGATGAGCTCTGAAAAATATTATCACAGAAAATAATTAGCATAAAAGCTTTTATTTTAAATTTGTTGCAACAAATTCAGGTTTCTTACAGCATTTTCCTTATTGAAAACTAAATTCTACCTGAAATGTATCAATAAAAATCTTCTTTTGCAGTTAATGTCACCAGTTTATAGTTTAGTTTTAATAGCATTCCCTGTCACTGATGTGCCTTTAATTATCGGTTCTATCAGGGATCATTTATGTGTTTATCTTACGGGGGTGAGCCACCTCACAGGTTGGTTATATTACCTGTTGACCTCAGCTCAGTGAGCTAAGACAATGTTTAATGCAGTGTTTTTTCTGATATGAAAATGGATATTATTCAGCACATCTAACCTCAGCAGGCCCCTCTTCAGAAACTCATATCTGCAGATGTCAAAGCTGGCTCAAACGTTGTCCACAGTCTCATGACATGTTTAACACGAAGCACAGCACGCTGGTTAAGCTCATGGCAAACTGTTACTAACAGCTAAAATGAAAGCTTGTCTGTATGTAGTCTAACTGGTTAGTTTGTCACTAATCTCCAAATTTTGCAAATTGCTATAAACTTCACTCTCTTAAACCAGTAACAGTCTGAGCTGGACTGATAGGGGTCTGTATGGATAAAGATAAAATCCTAATGATACCCATCCCTACAGCTGGTTAGTGGCTTCGCCCTGACTTTAGGCAGATGAGATATTCACTGTTCAAATAACTTCATTATAACCCTTGTTTAAGCATAAATGATTTATATATGCACCCAATAACAGAACTTGCAAAAAAATGCTTTTGCTCAAAGCTCAAAGCTTGTAAACTCAAGTTAAAACTGAGTTTTATCTCCTTTTGGGAGGGGGTATCTGTGTGTGTGTGTGTGTGTTTGTGTTTGTGTTTGTGTTTGAGGGGGAGGGGAAGAGGAGTTGATTGAGTCTGTGAGAAGCTGCCACAGAGAGGTTACAGTCAGGAGAGCCAAGAGCTGTCACAGATGATGAGCTCTGAAAAATATTATCACAGAAAATAATTAGCATAAAAGCTTTTATTTAAATTTTTACATCTCGGAAGTGTGAACTGTTACGCCAGCGTGTGCCCTGCGACCTGCGTTGACCCCGCGGTTGCCGGGGTCCCGCGGTCGCCGCTCGGGTGCGAGGGCCCGTTCAACGCTGCTCGCAGTTATTGTTACCTCTTTTTTATTATTATTATTATTATTATTATTATTTTTTTTTTTTTCTTCTTTTTCCGCCTCTTAGATCGGCTTTTTGAGGGCCTTAACATGCGTGAAAACTTACCAAAATTTGCAGACGCGTCAGGCACGGCGAAAAATTTAATAATTTAGGGGTCTTGAGCATGGGCGTGGTAAAATGCCCTCGGTAGCGCCACCTACATTTTTAAACGGAACAGCCCCTCAAGCCCGTTGCGCCTAAAAATCTGAAAATCTGCACACATATGTAACATCCCATGACGCACCAAAAAGTCTCTTGGAGCCATATTCTAAACCCAACAGAAAGTATTTTTATTTTGACCGGAAGGTGAAAAAATTGTGTGTTTTTGGCCATTTCCAGGGGTCGCTTGAACGCGAACTAGTCCTAGACGCATTATCCGATTGACTTCAAAACTTAATAGTATGTTCTTAAGACATAGACGATGTTAAATTGCGGCAGATTTTGAGTTTTTGTTGAAGGGCGTGGAAGTTATGGCCCCTCAAAGTTCGATTACTCGCCACGAAACAGGAAGTTGCTTTATTTTTGCTATATTTCGGCCATACTTTGTCCAAACTGCATCAAACTTTACAGGATTGTTAATGGTACCTATCTGCACACATCCATATGTCAATATTCATACAATTGTTGTAGCGCCACCTATTTATAGCAGGAAATGACATATTTTATAGTGTGATGTCCAGTTTCTAGACGGGTGACCAGATTCACTTCAAATGTTGTCAGCCCCTCCTTGACAATTTTTGGAAGAAGTCCTCCGAAAATTGTGAGTTTGGGTCGAAGCGTGTGCCGGTTCTGGCCCGTCAAAGTTCGGAAACCCAACTTCCTGTTTGAAACCTCAGATTTTGGGGTAACTTCCTGTTGCGACTCTCTACTTTATCCTACAGATGGAGCCATTGTATTACTCTTTGATGGGTTTTTGGAAGGGGGTCTCTGTGTGTGTGTGTCTGTGTGTGTGTGTTTGAGGGGGGAGGGGAAGAGGAGTTGATTGAGTCTGTGAGAAGCTGCCACAGGGAGGTTACAGTCAGGAGAGCCAAGAGCTGTCACAGATGATGAGCTCTGAAAAATATTATCACAGAAAATAATTAGCATAAAAGCTTTTATTTTAAATTTGTTGCAACAAATTCAGGTTTCTTACAGCATTTTCCTTATTGAAAACTAAATTCTACCTGAAATGTATCAATAAAAATCTTCTTTTGCAGTTAATGTCACCAGTTTATAGTTTAGTTTTAATAGCATTCCCTGTCACTGATGTGCCTTTAATTATCGGTTCTATCAGGGATCATTTATGTGTTTATCTTACGGGGGTGAGCCACCTCACAGGTTGGTTATATTACCTGTTGACCTCAGCTCAGTGAGCTAAGACAATGTTTAATGCAGTGTTTTTTCTGATATGAAAATGGATATTATTCAGCACATCTAACCTCAGCAGGCCCCTCTTCAGAAACTCATATCTGCAGATGTCAAAGCTGGCTCAAACGTTGTCCACAGTCTCATGACATGTTTAACACGAAGCACAGCACGCTGGTTAAGCTCATGGCAAACTGTTACTAACAGCTAAAATGAAAGCTTGTCTGTATGTAGTCTAACTGGTTAGTTTGTCACTAATCTCCAAATTTTGCAAATTGCTATAAACTTCACTCTCTTAAACCAGTAACAGTCTGAGCTGGACTGATAGGGGTCTGTATGGATAAAGATAAAATCCTAATGATACCCATCCCTACAGCTGGTTAGTGGCTTCGCCCTGACTTTAGGCAGATGAGATATTCACTGTTCAAATAACTTCATTATAACCCTTGTTTAAGCATAAATGATTTATATATGCACCCAATAACAGAACTTGCAAAAAAATGCTTTTGCTCAAAGCTCAAAGCTTGTAAACTCAAGTTAAAACTGAGTTTTATCTCCTTTTGGGAGGGGGTATCTGTGTGTGTGTGTGTGTTTGTGTTTGTGTTTGTGTTTGAGGGGGGAGGGGAAGAGGAGTTGATTGAGTCTGTGAGAAGCTGCCACAGAGAGGTTACAGTCAGGAGAGCCAAGAGCTGTCACAGATGATGAGCTCTGAAAAATATTATCACAGAAAATAATTAGCATAAAAGCTTTTATTTTAAATTTTTACATCTCGGAAGTGTGAACTGTTACGCCAGCGTGTGCCCTGCGACCTGCGTTGACCCCGCGGTTGCCGGGGTCCCGCGGTCGCCGCTCCCCCGACGGGCGCCGGGTGCGAGGGCCCGTTCAACGCTGCTCGCAGCTTTAATTATTATTATTATTATTTTTTTTTCTTCTTTTTCCGCCTCTTAGATCGGCTTTTTGAGGGCCTTAACATGCGTGAAAACTTACCAAAATTTGCAGACGCGTCAGGCACGGCGAAAAATTTAATAATTTAGGGGTCTTGAGCATGGGCGTGGTAAAATGCCCTCGGTAGCGCCACCTACATTTTTAAACGGAACAGCCCCTCAAGCCCGTTGCGCCTAAAAATCTGAAAATCTGCACACATATGTAACATCCCATGACGCACCAAAAAGTCTCTTGGAGCCATATTCTAAACCCAACAGAAAGTATTTTTATTTTGACCGGAAGGTGAAAAAATTGTGTGTTTTTGGCCATTTCCAGGGGTCGCTTGAACGCGAACTAGTCCTAGACGCATTATCCCATTGACTTCAAAACTTAATAGTATGTTCTTAAGACATAGACGATGTTAAATTGCGGCAGATTTTGAGTTTTTGTTGAAGGGCGTGGAAGTTATGGCCCCTCAAAGTTCGATTACTCGCCACGAAACAGGAAGTTGCTTTATTTTTGCTATATTTCGGCCATACTTTGTCCAAACTGCATCAAACTTTACAGGATTGTTAATGGTACCTATCTGCACACATCCATATGTCAATATTCATACAATTGTTGTAGCGCCACCTATTTATAGCAGGAAATGACATATTTTATAGTGTGATGTCCAGTTTCTAGACGGGTGACCAGATTCACTTCAAATGTTGTCAGCCCCTCCTTGACAATTTTTGGAAGAACTGCTCCGAAAATTGTGAGTTTGGGTCGAAGCGTGTGCCGGTTCTGGCCCGTCAAAGTTCGGAAACCCAACTTCCTGTTTGAAACCTCAGATTTTGGGGTAACTTCCTGTTGCGACTCTCTACTTTATCCTACAGATGGAGCCATTGTATTACTCTTTGATGGGTTTTTGGAAGGGGGTCTCTGTGTGTGTGTGTCTGTGTGTGTGTGTTTGAGGGGGGAGGGGAAGAGGAGTTGATTGAGTCTGTGAGAAGCTGCCACAGGGAGGTTACAGTCAAGAGAGCCATGAGCTGTCACAGATGATGAGCTCTGAAAAATATTATCACAGAAAATAATTAGCATAAAAGCTTTTATTTTAAATTTGTTGCAACAAATTCAGGTTTCTTACAGCATTTTCCTTATTGAAAACTAAATTCTACCTGAAATGTATCAATAAAAATCTTCTTTTGCAGTTAATGTCACCAGTTTATAGTTTAGTTTTAATAGCATTCCCTGTCACTGATGTGCCTTTAATTATCGGTTCTATCAGGGATCATTTATGTGTTTATCTTACGGGGGTGAGCCACCTCACAGGTTGGTTATATTACCTGTTGACCTCAGCTCAGTGAGCTAAGACAATGTTTAATGCAGTGTTTTTTCTGATATGAAAATGGATATTATTCAGCACATCTAACCTCAGCAGGCCCCTCTTCAGAAACTCATATCTGCAGATGTCAAAGCTGGCTCAAAAAATTAAACTGGCTTCAAATTAATTTGAAGGAATTGTAGGTTATTTTGAATTCATGTAATCTTACCATATGTCTCCCCTTGACCAAAGTCTTTACAGTTTGGTTTTGATCAGTTAGGAAATTTCACAAGGGGTCGGCTGATATTTTCATGTTACACAGTGTACGGCGACAGGAAAAGTGCACGTCTACATCCACCGGCGTCGAGGTGAACCAGCTGAATATAAGCCACTCAAGTTGACGACAAGTGCATTGAAAAGTAAAAGCTGCTGGCCTTTACCTTTTCTTTGTAAAAGCGCCTGTTCGGCCAGTAGTTAGTAAAGTAATATTTTCAGCGTTGTCCACAGTCTCATGACATGTTTAACACGAAGCACAGCACGCTGGTTAAGCTCATGGCAAACTGTTACTAACAGCTAAAATGAAAGCTTGTCTGTATGTAGTCTAACTGGTTAGTTTGTCACTAATCTCCAAATTTTGCAAATTGCTATAAACTTCACTCTCTTAAACCAGTAACAGTCTGAGCTGGACTGATAGGGGTCTGTATGGATAAAGATAAAATCCTAATGATACCCATCCCTACAGCTGGTTAGTGGCTTCGCCCTGACTTTAGGCAGATGAGATATTCACTGTTCAAATAACTTCATTATAAGCCTTGTTTAAGCATAAATGATTTATATATGCACCCAATAACAGAACTTAAAAAAAATGCTTTTGCTCAAAGCTCAAAGCTTGTAAACTCAAGTTAAAACTGAGTTTTATCTCCTTTTGGGAGGGGGTATCTGTGTGTGTGTGTGTGTTTGTTTTGTGTTTGTGTTTGAGGGGGAGGGGAAGAGGAGTTGATTGAGTCTGTGAGAAGCTGCCACAGAGAGGTTACAGTCAGGAGAGCCAAGAGCTGTCACAGATGATGAGCTCTGAAAAATATTATCACAGAAAATAATTAGCATAAAAGCTTTTATTTAAATTTTTACATCTGGGAAGTGTGAACTGTTACGCCAGCGTGTGCCCTGCGACCTGCGTTGACCCCGCGGTTGCCGGGGTCCCGCGGTCGCCGCTCCCCGACGGGCGCCGGGTGCGAGGGCCCGTTCAACGCTGCTCGCAGCTTTAATTAGGGCCGAGCAACGAGTTGCGTGGGCCCAACGGGCCATGCAACGAGTTGCAAGGACCTCTTGTTTCGTTCGGTTTATTATTATTATTATTATTATTATTTTTTTTCTTCTTTTTCCGCCTCTTTGATCGCTTTTTGAGGGCCTTAAAATGCGTCAAAACTCCTGAAAATTTGCAGACGCGTCAGGCACGGCGAAAAATTTAAGAATTTAGGGGTCTTGAGCATGGGTGTGGCAAAATGGCCTCGGTAGCGCCACCTACATTTTTAACGGAACAGCCCCTCAAGCCCGTTGCGCCTAAAAATCTGAAAATCTGCACACATATGTAACATCCCATGACGCACCAAAAAGTCTCTTGGAGCCATATTCTAAACCCAACAGAAAGTATTTTTATTTTGACCGGAAGGTGAAAAAATTGTGTGTTTTTGGCCATTTCCAGGGGTCGCTTGAACGCGAACTAGTCCTAGACGCATTATCCGATTGACTTCAAAATTTGATAATTTGTTCTTAAGACATAGACGAAGTTAAATTGCAAAAGTTTCGGACTTTTCATTGAAGGGCGTGGAAGTTATGGCCCCTCAAAGTTCGATCACTCGCCACAAAACAGGAAGTTGCTTTAAATTTGCTATATTTCGGCCATACTTTGTCCAAACTGCATCAAACTTTACAGGATTGTTAATGGTACCTATCTGCACACATCCATATGTCAATATTCATACAATTGTTGTAGCACCACCTATTTATAGCAGGAAATGACATATTTTATAGTGTGATGTCCAGTTTCTAGACGGGTGACCAGATTCACTTCAAATGTTGTCAGGACTTAAATTTTTGGAAGACTGGCTCCGAAAATTGTGAGTTTGGGTCGAAGCGTGTGCCGTTCTGGCCCGTCAAAGTTCGGAAACCCAACTTCCTGTTTGAAACCTCAGATTTTGGGGTAACTTCCTGTTGCGACTCTCTACTTTATCCTACAGATGGAGCCATTGTATTACTCTTTGATGGGTTTTTGGAAGGGGGTCTCTGTGTGTGTGTGTGTGTGTGTGTGTGTGTGTGGAGGGGAGGGGAAGAGGAGTTGATTGAGTCTGTGAGAAGCTGCCACAGGAGGTTACAGTCAAGAGCCATGAGCTGTCACAGATGATGAGCTCTGAAAAATATTATCACAGAAAATAATTAGCATAAAAGCTTTTATTTAAAATTTTTACATCTGGGAAGTGTGAACTGTTACGCCAGCGTGTGCCCTGCGACCTGCGTTGACCCCGCGGTTGCCGGGGTCCCGCGGTCGCCGCTCCCCCGCGCGCCCGTCACCCCCAGCTTTATCCCGAGCACGAGTGCGGGCCCGGGTGCGAGGGCCCGGTTCAACGCCTTGCTTCGCAGCTTTAATTATTATTATTATTATTATTATTTTTTTTCTTCTTTTTCCGCCTCTTTGATCGCCTTTTTGAGGGCCTTAAAATGCGTCAAAACTCCTGAAAATTTGCAGACGCGTCAGGCACGGCGAAAAATTTAAGAATTTAGGGGTCTTGAGCATGGGTGTGGCAAAATGGCCTCGGTAGCGCCACCTACATTTTTAACGGAACAGCCCCTCAAGCCCGTTGCGCCTAAAAATCTGAAAATCTGCACACATATGTAACATCCCATGACGCACCAAAAAGTCTCTTGGAGCCATATTCTAAACCCAACAGAAAGTATTTTTATTTTGACCGGAAGGTGAAAAAATTGTGTGTTTTTGGCCATTTCCAGGGGTCGCTTGAACGCGAACTAGTCCTAGACGCATTATCCGATTGACTTCAAAATTTGATAATTTGTTCTTAAGACATAGACGAAGTTAAATTGCAAAAGTTTCGGACTTTTCATTGAAGGGCGTGGAAGTTATGGCCCCTCAAAGTTCGATCACTCGCCACAAAACAGGAAGTTGCTTTAAATTTGCTATATTTCGGCCATACTTTGTCCAAACTGCATCAAACTTTACAGGATTGTTAATGGTACCTATCTGCACACATCCATATGTCAATATTCATACAATTGTTGTAGCACCACCTATTTATAGCAGGAAATGACATATTTTATAGTGTGATGTCCAGTTTCTAGACGGGTGACCAGATTCACTTCAAATGTTGTCAGGACAGACTTAAGGATTTTTGGAAGACTGGCTCCGAAAATTGTGAGTTTGGGTCGAAGCGTGTGCCGGTTCTGGCCCGTCAAAGTTCGGAAACCCAACTTCCTGTTTGAAACCTCAGATTTTGGGGTAACTTCCTGTTGCGACTCTCTACTTTATCCTACAGATGGAGCCATTGTATTACTCTTTGATGGGTTTTTGGAAGGGGTCTCTGTGTGTGTGTGTCTGTGTGTGTCTGAGGGGGGAGGGGAAGAGGAGTTGATTGTGTCTGTGAGAAGCTGCCACAGGGAGGTTACAGTCAATAGAGCCATGATCTGTCACAGATGATGAGCTCTGAATAATATTATCACAGAAAATAATTAGCATAAAAGCTTTTATTTAAAATTTTTACATCTGGGAAGTGTGAACTGTTACGCCAGCGTGTGCCCTGCGACCTGCGTTGACCCCGCGGTTGCCGGGTCCCGCGGTCGCCGCTCCCCCGACGGGCGCCGGGTGCGAGGGCCCGTTCAACGCTGCTCGCAGCTTTAATTATTATTATTATTATTTTTTTTCTTCTTTTTCCGCCTCTTAGATCGGCTTTTTGAGGGCCTTAACATGCGTGAAAACTTACCAAAATTTGCAGACGCGTCAGGCACGGCGAAAAATTTAATAATTTAGGGGTCTTGAGCATGGGCGTGGTAAAATGCCTCGGTAGCGCCACCTACATTTTTAAACGGAACAGCCCCTCAAGCCCGTTGCGCCTAAAAATCTGAAAATCTGCACACATATGTAACATCCCATGACGCACCAAAAAGTCTCTTGGAGCCATATTCTAAACCCAACAGAAAGTATTTTTATTTTGACCGGAAGGTGAAAAAATTGTGTGTTTTTGGCCATTTCCAGGGGTCGCTTGAACGCGAACTAGTCCTAGACGCATTATCCGATTGACTTCAAAACTTAATAGTATGTTCTTAAGACATAGACGATGTTAAATTGCGGCAGATTTTGAGTTTTTGTTGAAGGGCGTGGAAGTTATGGCCCCTCAAAGTTCGATTACTCGCCACGAAACAGGAAGTTGCTTTATTTTTGCTATATTTCGGCCATACTTTGTCCAAACTGCATCAAACTTTACAGGATTGTTAATGGTACCTATCTGCACACATCCATATGTCAATATTCATACAATTGTTGTAGCGCCACCTATTTATAGCAGGAAATGACATATTTTATAGTGTGATGTCCAGTTTCTAGACGGGTGACCAGATTCACTTCAAATGTTGTCAGCCCCTCCTTGACAATTTTTGGAAGAAGTCCTCCGAAAATTGTGAGTTTGGGTCGAAGCGTGTGCCGGTTCTGGCCCGTCAAAGTTCGGAAACCCAACTTCCTGTTTGAAACCTCAGATTTTGGGGTAACTTCCTGTTGCGACTCTCTACTTTATCCTACAGATGGAGCCATTGTATTACTCTTTGATGGGTTTTTGGAAGGGGGTCTCTGTGTGTGTGTGTCTGTGTGTGTGTGTTTGAGGGGGGAGGGGAAGAGGAGTTGATTGAGTCTGTGAGAAGCTGCCACAGGGAGGTTACAGTCAAGAGAGCCAAGAGCTGTCACAGATGATGAGCTCTGAAAAATATTATCACAGAAAATAATTAGCATAAAAGCTTTTATTTTAAATTTGTTGCAACAAATTCAGGTTTCTTACAGCATTTTCCTTATTGAAAACTAAATTCTACCTGAAATGTATCAATAAAAATCTTCTTTTGCAGTTAATGTCACCAGTTTATAGTTTAGTTTTAATAGCATTCCCTGTCACTGATGTGCCTTTAATTATCGGTTTCTATCAGGGATCATTTATGTGTTTATCTTACGGGGGTGAGCCACCTCACAGGTTGGTTATATTACCTGTTGACCTCAGCTCAGTGAGCTAAGACAATGTTTAATGCAGTGTTTTTTCTGATATGAAAATGGATATTATTCAGCACATCTAACCTCAGCAGGCCCCTCTTCAGAAACTCATATCTGCAGATGTCAAAGCTGGCTCAAAAAATTAAACTGGCTTCAAATTAATTTGAAGGAATTGTAGGTTATTTTGAATTCATGTAATCTTACCATATGTCTCCCCTTGACCAAAGTCTTTACAGTTTGGTTTTGATCAGTTAGGAAATTTCACAAGGGGTCGGCTGATATTTTCATGTTACACAGTGTACGGCGACAGGAAAAGTGCACGTCTACATCCACCGGCGTCGAGGTGAACCAGCTGAATATAAGCCACTCAAGTTGACGACAAGTGCATTGAAAAGTAAAAGCTGCTGGCCTTTACCTTTTCTTTGTAAAAGCGCCTGTTCGGCCAGTAGTTAGTAAAGTAATATTTTCAGCGTTGTCCACAGTCTCATGACATGTTTAACACGAAGCACAGCACGCTGGTTAAGCTCATGGCAAACTGTTACTAACAGCTAAAATGAAAGCTTGTCTGTATGTAGTCTAACTGGTTAGTTTGTCACTAATCTCCAAATTTTGCAAATTGCTATAAACTTCACTCTCTTAAACCAGTAACAGTCTGAGCTGGACTGATAGGGGTCTGTATGGATAAAGATAAAATCCTAATGATACCCATCCCTACAGCTGGTTAGTGGCTTCGCCCTGACTTTAGGCAGATGAGATATTTCACTGTTCAAATAACTTCATTATAACCCTTGTTTAAGCATAAATGATTTATATATGCACCCAATAACAGAACTTGCAAAAAAATGCTTTTGCTCAAAGCTCAAAGCTTGTAAACTCAAGTTAAAACTGAGTTTTATCTTTTTGGGAGGGGGTATCTGTGTGTGTGTGTGTGTGTTGTGTTTTGAGGGGGGAGGGGAAGAGGAGTTGATTGAGTCTGTGAGAAGCTGCCACAGAGAGGTTACAGTCAGGAGAGCCAAGAGCTGTCACAGATGATGAGCTCTGAAAAATATTATCACAGAAAATAATTAGCATAAAAGCTTTTATTTAAAATTTTTACATCTCGGAAGTGTGAACTGTTACGCCAGCGTGTGCCCTGCGACCTGCGTTGACCCCGCGGTTGCCGGGTCCGCGGTCGCCGCTCCCCGACGGGCGCCGGGTGCGAGGCCCGTTCAACGCTGCTCGCAGCTTTAATTA
>NW_026117196.1:0-32137 GCF_001640805.2 Lates calcarifer | reverse complement strand
GAGGATGGTGGGTGTACAAACTGCAGAACTTTCACAATTTATGTCCCACCTGTCAGGCTCAGACTAAAGAACACATTGGTTTAGGTTAGAGAAGATTCCCTCCATGGTTTAAAGAAACCATCATTCAACTCAACTTTATTTAAATAGCACACACAATTACACACACATGCAGCCCAAAGTGTTACAAATAGCAAGACAATTCAATAACTAGTTAAAAACTAATAATAATATTAATAATAATAGTAGTAGTAGTAAGTCAATAAAACAAAATAATGAATAAAATAACAAATTACATTGACTGTAGGATATGGAGCATGAACCACAATCTTCTGTGTCAAAGAAGGCACTTTGTTCATATAACCATTCACCCTATGCAAAATATATATATGTATCTGTGCTATATACAGTCAAAATAATTATCAGCGTAATCTGATGTAAAGCTTGTCTGGTGCTTTTAGAGAGTATGGGCTCTGTTTTCTCATGAAGGTGGAACACTAATTGAAGCTATTAGAATGATGGCATTAGGTAATGGCTTGTATTATTACAAAATAAATGGAGCCTAAACAAAACTCACATTTATTTCTCCACTCTGAAATTCACCACTCCTTCTTATGTTGAGCTACACCTTACCTTTTTCCCACTTTCAATTTAAATTCTATGGCCTACTCATTACAGTGAATCATCCAATCACTGCTGTTTCTGTCTCCAGCCCACAGTGCCAGTGCATTCATCTGCCACCAGCATCAGGACATTGGAAAGTCTTTGTGATAATGGCAGATGGTAATCTGTTGCTATGTGACAAAGGGCTCATTTCCCTGAAATGGGGTCTGTGGAGCTTTGAATTTATGAACCACTCTCTCTTTATTGAAATGGATTTGTCATGATTTGTCTCTGGGCTCTCTTGTCCTCTGGATAAACTGGCCTCTTGGCGCATGCTCTGCTGCGACAACATGGTCTGTACAGGCTGAGCACCCATCTGTCATGAATGTTTGTTTGTACCGGCAAAATGACAAAGTACAAGTATCTCTTTGTAACCTGCATGATCTTATCTCCACTTCTGCTCTGTGAATGCTTCGGAAAAAAACACGGCAAATGGTGACAAGCTACTCACCTATAGCAGAGAAGAACTGCTGCTCCTTCGGAACTCCCCACAGAGCAACACCAAACCAGTCATACTACTGGACAGAGAGGTGCAATCGGAGGAAAAGGGCCCTGCCGTCCTTTCAACAGTATGTGGATATACGAACACAAAGGGAAAATGTACTGGCTCTTGCTATGGGAACATAGCAAATGCTTTCCGTGCTCACTCATACCCTCCGCTCGGACTTGCGGATCACAACATGATCTGTTTACTTCCGGTTTACAGACGGGAACTGAAGCGGATTAAACCACAGATCTACAGCGCACCAGTGGACGGAAGTTGCCATCGCACAACTCCAGAATTCTCTTGCATGTACAGACTGGGAGATTTTTTGAGGGCGATCTGGATCATAAAGTGTCCACAGTCACAGACTACATTAACTTTTGTATCACCACTACCATTCCGGTGAATAAAATAATAAAATACTCCAACTCAAAACCCTGGATTACACCTCAGATGAGAAGTAGCTTGGAAGAAAAATCTGTGGCTTTCAAGCTTAAAGACTGGAGTGCTCTCAGGGCAGCAAATCAGTCAGTAAGGAGCGAGGTCCTGAAGGCAAAGCAAACATACCGAAAAAAGATGGAGCAGGAATTTAGTAACATGAACACCAGACAGGCCTTTCAGAGGGTTAAAACACGAACAGAAGGTAACACCAGGTCTCAACAAGTAATATCAATGGAGCTGGGAAATAACTTAAAACAAATTTTTCAACAGATTTGACGCTCAAGATTTCACCGGAGTGTCTCAAAGAACTGAATGATCTACCTTCAGTGGAGTCCTGTATCACAGCTCCCTTCACAATCGAGGAAGTGCGGTCCCAGCTGAAACGGTGAAAGCCCGGGAAAGCCCCGGGCCCAGATAGTATCCCTGCCAGGGTACCGAAGACCTGTGCATCTGAACTGGCACCTGTAATTCATCCCCTCTTCTGTGAGACATATCAGACCCGTAAGATTCCTGCTCTCTGGAAAAAAGCTACCATCATCCCAATACCCAGGAGATCCCGACCAAAAGAAACTCAGTAACTTCAGACCAATTGCAGTAACATCTTTAATCATGAAATGCCTTGAGCATCTGCTGCTCAGAACTATTTTACCAACTGGATTCTTTCAGTTCACCTACAAGGCCAGGAGGGGGACAGAGGACGCTGTGGCCTGCCTGTTGCATCTCCTCCTGGAACATCTGGACACTCCTGGCATGTCAGCTCGGCTTTCAACACTATACAACGGCATATTCTGATACCTAAATTACACCGACTCCATGTTCCACCCCCGGCTGATTCATTTAATCCATGACTTCTTATCCAACAGACAGCAGACAGTTCAGACCAGCAGTACTACAGCAGCTCCACTTATTTCCAACACTGAAGCCCCCCAGGGATGTGTGTTAAGTCCTTTCCTGTATACACTTTATACAAATGACTGCATCAGCCTATCACCCACTACAGTATACATCAAATATGCAGACAACACTGCCATACTGGGACTTCTTAAGGACAGCACCTCCCTTGCACATCATTGGAACTCAATAGAACACTTCACCAAGTGGTGTCAACGCAACCACCTTAAACTCAACCTCAAGAAAACCCAAGAAATGACTTTTGGTATCACAACACCTCACCCCATCATCATTGACAATACCACAATTGATACGGTTAAGCATTTCAAATATTTGGGAGTCACACTTGACAATAAACTCAGTTTTGACTCACACACAATGGACATTCACAAAAGATGCAACCGAAGACTCTCAGTTATCCGTAGACTTAAAGGACTTCATGTTTCTCCACACCTTCAGTTAATGTTGTATAAAAGTATCATCCAGCCAATCCTTCTATAGTGTTCTCCTTGTTTCATGACAATGCTCACAGTCAAAAACAGGAACATGTTCACTAAAATAACCTCCATAGCAGCTAAAATCATTGGTCTCCCCACTCCCAACCTCACACAGTTAAACACTAAGGCCATTACATGCATTGCACAGGCAATAACACAGGACCACACTCACCCACTGCACCATTGCTTCTCCCTGTTACCCTCTGGTCGACGATACAGGTCCCTCAGATACAACAGAGTACGTTTTAAAAACAGTTTAATCCCCACAGCCATCAATACTCTGAACAATACGTGATTATGGTCTGTAAATGATATCTGTACTTTGTCACCAAATGACTGTAGTGTGTTATATGTGTGGGTGTGTGCTATGGTGTCTCCCTGCCTGTAACAGCTGTGAAAACGAATTTCCCCATGGGGACAATAAAGTAACTAACTAACTGGATCTGCTATCCCCTCCTGCCATGCTTTCCTCCAGTGTAGTGTGCTTATATTGTGTATTATATCATCTCAATCAAATATATTGGTTGTAGTAGTATATTTAGTGTGATCTTACATAATTGTACAACATTGTAAATTTCCCCATTGTGAGACTAATAAAGGATTATCTTATCTAATATACACATTAAATGGTGGAAATTACTGTGTTTTACACTCTCTCCCTTCTGCTGTGAACTTAAGCCTACTTTTGTTGATAACCTGGGTTGAACTCTACTGGTTTTTATAAAAACCAGGCACTCTGGTAAACTCCAGTCAGTCTGCGCCTGACTTAACAATGCAATGTAGTGACTGTAACTGAAAGTAATTCAGTGCAATTCCATACCATTATAGAAATCAAAAGCCAATTCAGTATTGAATTTTTAAGGTGTTTGGTATGCCACATAACTGTAACATCTCCGGTTTTCATCTGGTTTTCCCATTGTTTCCTATCTGCCTCTTCACTATCAACTGTCTGATGAAGGCATTAAGCCAAAAAGAGTTTTGAGAAGAAATCTAATTAGGCCAAATAAGAAGAAAAAATGGCAGTTTAGTACCATAGGTGTCCATCACAATCCCTTATTCTTGGTCCTTGGTACTCTACACTTTACATTTTAATTATGTCAAGAGTTACAGTGCAGGCGCACAGGTGCAGACAGGAGGCAGAGATAGAGTTTAAAAAAAAAACAAGGTTCTTTATTCCAGCAGGGTCGGTACACAGGTAGGCAGTCAGATAAGGCAACGGTACAAAAGGCTAGAACTAAGACACAGTCAAACAGGCTGAGGTCATACACGAAAGGATCAAGGCTGAGGTACAAAAGGACTAGAGCTAAGGCAAGGTCAAAAACACAGGCAAGGGTCAAAAACTATGGCTACTGGAGAATAGATTGCTTACACGAAGGCTGGTAGGTCTGGCAAAGGCACAAGACGAACTGGCAGGGAGTGCAGGGAGACACAGACACTAAATACACAGGAGCAGGGCAGACAATGAGACACAGGTGAACCACATTAGGGCGGGGTAGGTAATCACCAGGAGAAGAGAGCGCAGAAGGAAGGGGAAGACAAGACACCTGAAACAAGAGGGAGGTCAGTGATTTCAAAATAAAACAGGAAATATTACAAACACAACTGAACAACAAAATAAAAATAAAAATTTATGCTCCTTGTGTATATATTTATGTTCCTTGTAAATATAGTTCTTGCTTTTCGCTCTTTTCTTTTACTATAACTGTCCTTTAGCACCAATATACCAAGACAAATTCCTTGTATGTGCAAACGTACTTGGCAATAAAGTATGATTCTGATTCTGAAGTTGTGTGCACAATAAGAACATTACATTTCCTGGATTTAAAAAATATTACCAATGAATATAGTCAAGGCAGCAAATACACTTCCTCCAAAACATTTGTAAAGTGTTTTGTATATACTGTAAATCTATCTTGTAGGGATCTGTATCATGGTGTGGGTCGCCTTTTTTTATTTTATTTTTTTTACTATGGAGTATTTTCTCTATGGAGCACAACATAGATGATCATGACCAACAGGAACAGTGATTTCTATTGGCTTCTCTCGGTTAACCCACTCACTGTTTTAGTCACACCCTTGATCTTGTTTTGGCCTATGGTATTAATATTGAACATGTAATAGTCTTCCCACAGAATCCCCTTCAATCAGACCCCTTTTTAATCACTTTTGAATTCATATTGCTGGATTATGTATCATCAGGCAAAAAAGTCCTAACTAGAAATCTTTCTGAAGGAAATTATTCCCTCTAACCTGAATCCAATGCCTTATCTCAGTTTAATGGAAGCTACTACCTCCCAACTTGCACATCTTGTAGACAGTGTTGCAGGCTCACTATGTACATCTTTAGAATCCATTGCCCCCCTAAAAATGAAAACAATAAAGTAAAAGAGGCAAGCTCCATGGTACAACTCTCAAACCCATACACTAAAACAAATATCACATACGCTTGAAAGAATATGGCGTTCCACCAAACTGTAAGAATCCCGCTTAGCCTGGCAGGATAGTCTTAAAAGATAGAAGAAGGCCCACTGTAATGCAAGAGGCGTCATTAATAGAGGAAAATAAGAACAACCCCAGGTTTCTCTTCAGCACTGTAGCCAGGCTGACAGAGAGTCACAGCTCTATCGATCCATGCATCCCTACAACCCTCAGCAGCAATGATTTTATGAACTTTTTTAATGATAAAATGTCTATAGAGACCAAATTAATCACATCCTGCCTTCAACCAGCACCGATTTATTTCAAAACACAGAATCCACAGAATCAGCTGTGAAACCTAACTTAGACTGTTTTTCTCCCACCAACCTCCACCAGCTCACTTCAGCTATTTCAGCATCTAAACCTTCAACCTGTCTCTTAGACCCCATCCCAACCAGGCTATTTAAGGAAACTCTGCCCTTAATTTGCAGTTCTGCATTAGACATGTTAAATCTGTCCTTGGTAACAGGCAATGTGCCACAGTCATATAAAGTAGCTGTAATCAAACCTCTTCTAAAAAAGCCCACTCTTGATCCAGACATATTAGCCAACTACAGACCTATATCTAACCTCCCCTTTCTTTCTAAGATCTTGGAGAAAGCAGTTGCAAAACAGTTGTGTGACTTTCTGCAAGGTAATAGTTTATTCAAGTAGTTTAGTAGTTTAGTTTAGTAGTAGTTTATTTTCAGTCAGGATTTAGGTTGTATCACAGCACAGAGACAGCACTTGTAAAAGTCACAAGCTCCTCCTAATTGCATCAGACAGCAGACTTGTTTCTGTTCTTGTCTTGTTAGATCTCAGTGCTGCTTTTGATACAATTGACCATCACATCCTTTTACAGAGACTGGAGCATTTTATCAGCATTAAAGGTACTAAACTGGTTTAAGTCCTATCTATATGATAGGCTTCAGTTCATGCATGTTACTCCATGTACACAAAAGTTACACATGGAGTTCCACAAGGGCCAGTGCTTGGACCGATTCTCTTCACCTTGTATATGCTTCCCTTGGGCAACATTATCAGGAATCACTCCATAAACTTCCATTGTTATGCAGATGATACACAGCTTTATCTGTCAATGAAGCCTAATGAAACCAATCAACTAGCCAAACTTCAGGCTTGCCTTAGGGACATTATAACTTGGATGACAAGCAACTTTTTACTTTTGAACTCAGACAAAACGGGTGTTATTGTATTTGGTCCCAAACACCTCAGAAATACATTTTCTAATGACATAGTTACATTAGATAGCATTGCCTTGGCCCCCAGTTCCACTGTAAAGAACCTTGGAGTTATCTTCGTTCAGGATATGTCCTTTAGCTCACACATAAAACAAACTTCTGGGACTGCCTTCTTTCACCTGTGAAATATCGCCAAAATTAGACATTTTCTGTCCCAAAAGGATGTTGAAAAACTAGTTCATGCATTTGTTACTTCCAGGCTGGACTACTGTAATTCATGGTTATCAGGCTGCCCCAACAAGTCTCTCAAGACTCTGCAGTTGCTGCAGCACAATTACTGACAGGAACTAAAAAAAGAGATGGTGGTTCCCAGAGTTTTCAAGAGTAGAATGGGAGGCAGAGCCTTCAATTATCAGGCTCCTCTACTGTGGAACTTTCCTGTAGTATTGTGCTCTTCCGTCTCTCTCTCCTCTTCTGTCTCTTTCTGCAGGTATTTCTGCCTCTGGAGCTGTAGAGTCTGATCTGTGATGACAAGTCTGCTGCTCCTACAACCCCACTCAACCACCACCACCCCCCATCACCTTTTCTTATAGATCAAAGATGGAAAAAGCACTTTTGTGACATGATGGTGAGATAACATAGGATAAGATAAACTTTATATATTTATTTTGTGGGAAATTTACATGTTACAGCAGCAAGAAACAAGAGTGACAAAAATAGAAAAATAAAAATATAATATGGAAAAATAAAAAATACAAATATAAGAAAGGCACAGAAGGGTAAAAAGGATATAAAGTGCCACAATCAGCATTAAAAAAGTCTCTGTACTAAACAAATAATGTGCAGCTGTGAAATGTGCAGTCGTAATATAGAAAAAATTGTGATAATCATTGAGGTAGATGAAATTACGCAAATAAAGTGACCAGAAAGTGGAGTCCAGAGTTTCAGGTTTATTGTTTGGTCAGACTGGTGTTGTACAGCCTGATGGCTGTTGGAATGAATGACCTGCGGTAGCGCTCCTTCTTGCACCACAGACGCAGAAGTCTGTTGCTGAAAGAGCTGCTCAGGTCTCCCAAAGTCTCATGCAGGGGGTGGGAGGGGTTGTCCATGATGGATGTTAGCTTGGCCAACATCATCCTCTCACCCACCTCCTCAATGGAGTCCAGAGAGCATTCAGGACAGAGCCAGTACATCTGACCAACTTATTCAGTCTCTTCCTATCTCTGAGCATCTACTGCTCCAGCAGACCACTTAGGCCCTTCTTGCACAGGGCATTGGTGTTATGAGAACAATCCAATTTATTGTTGATGTAAACACCCAGGTATTTGTACTCCTCCACGATTTCAATTCACCGGTGCAGTGGGAAATGACTTCCTGCTGAAGTCGATCACCACCTCCTTCGTCTTGCTGGGGTTTATGTGCAGAATGTTCTTGCCACACCAGTCGACAAAGTTTGTGATGACCTCCCTGTACTCCAGATCGTTCCCCTGAGAGACACACCCAACAATGGCTGTGTCATTGGAGAATTTCTGGAGGTGGCACCTGTCAGTGTTGTGTCTGAAGTCTGATGTGTACAGGGTGGAGAGGAAGGGGGACAGTACTGTACCCTGCAGACCCCCATGCTGCAGACCACCACATCAGACACACAGTCGCGAAGCCTCACATACTGTGGTCTTTTGGTGAGGTAGCCGGTGGTCCAAGCAGCCAGATTACAGTCCACTCCAGCTCCTTCTAGCTTCCCCCTGAGCAGAGATGGTTGGATGGTGTTGAAAGCACTGAAGAAGTCAAATAAAGTAACCCACAGTTACTAGTTGTGAGGGACTCACAGTGCTTGCAGTGTTCTCCAGATGAGAGATTAAGACTACTGGCCTGAAGTGTTTCAGCTCACTGGGATGCGCAGTCTTTGAAACTGGGACCATGCAAGATGTTTTCCACAGGAGTGGAACTCTCTCCAGATAGAGGCTCAAGTTGAAGATATGCAGAAAAACCCCACAGAGCTGATCTGAACAGTCCTTGAGCAGTCTGGCACCGATGCCATCAGGGCCCATAGCCTTCCTCACCTTGATCATCCTCAACTCCCTCCTCACCTGGTCAGATGTGATGGAGAGGCAGGGAGGGGGAGTGACCCCTGCTGAGAGAGGTGTGAGGATCATCCTGGTGGAGTG
Organism: Lates calcarifer; assembly: GCF_001640805.2. Classification (NCBI taxonomy): domain Eukaryota; kingdom Metazoa; phylum Chordata; class Actinopteri; family Centropomidae; genus Lates; species Lates calcarifer. The sequence continues at coordinate 23,340 of NW_026117196.1, read as the reverse complement.
TGAAGGGGGGATGTTGAAGTGGGGTGTTGAAGGTGACAAAGGAGGAGGGGTATGAATTAGAGGTGCCATAAGGTCTGAAATCGTGTGGGTGGGGGAGGGGACAAGGACAGGGACACAGTGAAATCTGTTAAAAAACAACAGGTTCAGTTTGTTTGTCTATTCTCTGTTGCCAGATTGTGGGCCTCATCCACTGTCCTTGCTGTGTCCAGAGATGGTTTTTAGGCCTCTCCAGACCTCTCTGGTGTTGTTCCCCTGAAGGTGTCCTTGCCCTTTCTTATCTCCCTCCTCAGCTCCTTCTGCACCCTCTTCATCTTCTCTTCATTCCCAGTTTTAAAAACCTGTTTCTTCTCGTTCAACAGGGTTTTTAATTCTGGGGTCACCCAGGGTTTGTTGTTGGAGAAACACTGCACCTTCTTTGTAGGCACAGTAATCTCCACACAGAAGTTTATGTAGTCCATGATGCAGGTTGTCAAACTGTCAATCTCCTCCCCATGTGGACCACACAGCACCTCCCAATCCATGGTGTCAAAGCAGTCCCTCAGAGCCATACTGGCCTCCTCGGTCCATCTCCCCACATACCTTTTGGTAAGTGGTTGTTTATTTACCAAGGGTATGTAGGCATGGACCAGATGCACCAGGTTGTGGTCGGATCGGCCCAGTGGGGGGATATATGCATCCTTGATGTTTGCATAGAGCAACTCCAATGTCCTGTTGTCCCTGGTGTTGCATTTCACATATTGAGTGAAAGTGGGTAGAGTGGAGGACAGGAAAGCATGGTTGAAGTCACCGGAGATCAGTCGCAGGGCCTGGTGGTGTGATGTCTGGAGTGATACAACAGTGTGCAGGAGCACGCAGGGGGGATGTACGCAGTTATAGCTTTAACATGCAAGAACTCCCTCGGGATGTAGTATGGCTGCATGCTAACTGCTAGCAGTTCAGTTTCACTGCCACAGAACTGCTCCTTTACCCTGATGTGACCTGGATCTGTCATTCACAAACATCACAATGCCCCCTCCTTTCTTCTTACCGCTCTCCTTGGCTTTCCTGTCCGCTCTCACAAGCTGAAACCCATCCAGTGAAATGTGCGAGTCCAGAGTGAGTTCATTCAGCCACGATTCAGTGAAGCACGAGGCTACACTCCTGTTACTCCCTCTGTAGCCTGGTTAGTGCTGTAAGCTCTTCCATCTTCACGGGGAGAGCTCTCACGTTCCCCATGATGACAGAAGGTATACAAGGTTTATACCTTCTTTTCTTGTCCCAGCATTTAACCCCAGCTCTGTAGCCCCATTTTCTTCTCCTTAGTTCCATGGGGATCTCCAATCTTGTTGTGTTGCTCAGTGCTAACAGCTGATCCCAGGTGTAAATAATGGAGCCGTGGCTGAAAGGGTCTCCGGATGTCCAAGCAGTAAAAACACACATATTCCTAATCTTGCCAGTTGTACATCCATAGGAGTAAACTTCCAACCAAGGTTGGTAAAAGACGTGACAAAGTACAAAAACACATAAAAATGAGAAACACTTGGAGCTACTGTAACTAGCACTAGCAACCGGCGCCATCTTAATTGGCTGGTTCAAACAGTATCCATTAATTTAGGAATTCTGCAAATTCCAGCAAACTGATTATATGAGGATCTTGGGGGCAAAGGTCGAATTAAAATGCGAGAAACATGAAAAAGCACTTTTGTGCCACATATGGTGAACCTAATTGGCAGGTTCAATCAGCATCCTGTTATGACATCGTCCTACCGGTGTTTACCAAAAATCTGTAGACAGTTGTTTTTAACACTCTATGAACCATGCAAAACTTTTAGGAGCCAACTGACCGTAATGGATGTAAAGATCAAACAATGTTCTGTCTTTATCTAAAAAATCTTTAGACGATTGTTTCTAACACGAGTGGGATATATATATGAGTATCTCGCTGAGTGTCCTGTCTGCGGGGAAGCAGACCATCCGGTGAGGCCCAGGATCTAGTGGTGCAGCCGGAGCGGACCGCCCGTCCCCGGGTAAACAGGCTCTCCAGAAGACATACAAATCAACCAGAAGGATTGAGACCATCGGGTATCGGGTAAGCTCGCCCACGTTTTTATCTTCTACACATGAAAAGTAATTCTGAAAACTCGAGACGATGTTGTCTCTTTGCGCTGCAACATTCAAATGAAATTACAACTTCCTCATATCCCCCAGTCACGGGGTGATGTCATCATATCCTATGATGATGTAGCATATTGTCATTGGTTTGTGGCTATACTCAGCCCAATTGGGCCCCGTTCTAATATGAAATGTTTGTTTTTAGTATGATTGTTTTGCAAATCTGTTATGAATGAATCTGTTTTTTTTTTTGTAATTTAACACTGACATATACAGGACTCCTGACATTGACACCTGAGAGAGCTAGAGCGGAAACTCCCGCGCCCCGCTCCGTGATAGCTCCCTGGGTTTCTCCCATGAGAGCTCCCTCCTCACCCTCCGCAGCGGTTCCCCCCCTCTCCTTCCACCTCTGGTCTTACCGGAGCCTCCCCTGCCCTTCTCTCAAGGGCCCCTGCGAGACCCTTGTAATGTTGCAGGATCCAGAGAGCCAGGACAGCCATTGTCAGAAGATTGTTTAACGGTATGTGTGTTTTTTGAATTTTTATGTTTGTTTTATACATTTAGGATTATCAAGTAACATTTTTCTCATCTCATCTCATCATCTTTGTTTACAGAAAGTGGGCAAAGTTTAAACGGAACCATACGGAGTGATCCTCAATCATTGGCTGGCTACCAACAGCAGAGTCGGAAGGCCCCGCAACAGTACCTATCAACATTACCTTATGACCCTGCAGTTAATCTGTAATGTAGTACACGCTTTTATTTCTGCCTTTTTGGCCGTATATGAAAAAATGCAGCAGTCTGTGCAACTTTTAGGAAGAGTGTGATTTTTATTTTTCTTATTTTCTTATTTTTAGACATAGATCAAGAATTAGATTTTGAGCCTTTAGATCAGCAAAAAACATCCTGACTAGAAATATTTCCGATAATGCAGTAGTTAAATTCAAGGAAATGATTCCCACTAATTTAGGTCCAGTGCCTCATCTTAATTTTGCAGAAGCTACTCCCTCCCAGCTTGATCATCTTGTAGACAGTGTTGCAGACTCATTACGTACCACTTTAGATTCCATCGCCCCCCTAAAAATGAAAACAATAAAGAGAAAGAGGCAAGCTCCATGATTCAACTCCCAAACCCGTACACTGAAACAAACAGCACGTAGGCTTGAAAGAGTGTGGCGTTCCACCAAACTGGAAGAATCCCACTTAGCCTGGCAGGATAGTGTCAAAAGATATTAAAAGGTCCTCTGTAATGCAAGAAGTGCCTATTACTCATCATTAATAGAGGATAATAAGGAGGATAATAAGAACAACCCCAGGTTTCTCTTCAGCACTGTAGCCAGGCTGACAGAGTCTCACAGCTCTATAGATCCACGCATCCCTATAACCCTCAGTAGCAATGATTTTATGAACTTCTTTAATGATAAAATCTCTACCATTAGAGATAAAATTAATCACATCCTGCCTTCAATCAGTACTGATTTATGTCATAACACAGGATCCATAGAGTCAGCTGCAAAACCTAACCTTGACTCCTTTTCTCCCATCGACCTAGCCCAGCTCACATCAATTATCTCAGCATCTAAACCTTCAATCTGTCTCTTAGACCCCATCCCAATTAGGCTGCTTAAAGAAGCTCTGCCCTTAATTTGCAGTCCTGTATTAGATATGTTAAATCTGTCCTTGTTAACAGGTTATGTTCCGCAGTCGTATAAAACAGCTGTAATCAAACCTCTTCTAAAAAAGCCCACTCTAGATCCAGATGTATTAACCAATTACAGACCAATATCTAACCTCCCCTTTCTTTCTAAGATCCCGGAGAAAGCAGTTGCAAAACAGTTGTGCGACTTTCTACAGGATAATAGTTTATTTGAGGTTTTTCAGTCAGGATTTAGGCTGTATCACAGCACAGAGACAGCACTTGTAGTTAACAAGTTACGAACAACCTCCTGATAGCATCAGACAACGGACTTGTTTCTGTACTTGTCTTGTTAGATCTCAGTGCTGCTTTTGATACGATTGACCATCACATCTTTTACAGAGACTGGAGCACTTTATTGGCATTAAAGGAACGGCACTAAACTGGTTTAAGTCCTATCTATCTCATAGGCTTCAGTTTGTACATGTTAACAACTACTCCTCCATACACACAAAAGTTAGACATGGAGTTCCACAAGGGTCAGTGCTTGGACCAGTCCTCTTCACTCTGTATATGCTTCCCTTGGGCAATATTATCAGAAAACACTCCATAAATTTCCATTGTTACGCAGATGATACACAGCTTTATCTGTCAATGGAACCTGATGAAACCAATCATCTAGCCAAACTCCAAGCTTGTCTTAGGGACATTAAAATCTGGATGACAAGCAACTTCTTACTACTAAACTCAGATAAAACTGAAACCATCATAATTGGTCCTGAACACATCAGAAACAAACTTTCTAATGATGTAGCTCCACTAGACGGCATTGCCCTGGCTCCCAGCTCCACTGTAAAGAATCTGGGAGTCATCTTTGATCAGAATATGTCCTTTAACTCACACATAAAACAAACTTCTAAGACTGCCTTTTTTCATCTGCATAACATCTCCAAAGTTAGACATTTTCTGTCCCAAAAAGATGCAGAAAAACTAGTTCATGCATTTGTTACTTCTAGGCTGGACTACTGTAATTCATTATTATCAGGCTGCCCCAACAAGTCTCTAAAGACTCTGCAGCTGATTCAAAATGCTGCAGCACGACTACTGACAGGAACTAGGAAAAGAGACCATATTTCTCCTGTGTTAGCCTCTCTACATTGGCTCCCAGTCAAATCCAGAGTAGAATTCAAAATCCTCCTCCTCACATACAAAGCCCTTAATGGTCAGGCTCCATCTTACCTTAAAGATCTCATAGTCCCCTACAATCCCACCAGGACTCTGCGCTCCCAAAATGCTGATTTACTGGTGGTTCCCAGAGTTTCCAAGAGTAGAATGGGAGGCAGAGCCTTCAGTTATCAGGCTCCTCTACTGTGGAACCTTCTCCCAGTTTCGGTCCGGGAGGCAGACACCCTCTGTACCTTTAAGAGTAGGCTTAAAACTTTCCTCTTTGATAAAGCTTATAGTTAGGGTTGGCTCAGGCTTGAACCATCCCTTAGTTATGCTGCTATAGGCCTAGACTGCCGGGAGATCTCCCATGATGCACTGAGCTCCTTTCTCTCTCTCTCTCTCTCTCTCCCTCCCTCCCTCTCTCCACTCAATATGGATTCATATCCCATGTTACATGTTACTAACATAATATGTCCCCTTTCCTGTAGTATTGTGCTCTCCCGTCTATCTCTCCTCTTCTGTCTCTTTCTGCAGGTATTTCTGCCTCTGGAGCTGTAGAGTCTGATCTGTGATGACAAGTCTCCTGCTGCTTCTACAACTCCACTCAACACCTGCTGCTAGAATTAGAAATTACTTACACTGCTATTAGTTGTAGGCCATAGAAAATGCCCTCCAGTACCTGAATCAAACCCCTCCACCCACTCTCTCCCCCCTTCTCGCAGAGCTCCCCTGCTCAACAGCAGGGTGGGGGTTTAGGAGGGGGTCAGCCTCCTCTCCCCGTTCCAGAGCAAGATGAGAGATTTAGTAAGAGAAACTACAAGAACCTCGTACGACCACTTTAACGCACTAAGAATGAGATGCACCTTTGTTGTTCCTACCCTGGGAGATGTGCCCAATATCATGACATTTTATTGAGATGTGATAGGGATTATTCATGAATTGGCCAATGAGGTGAGATTGCAGGCTAGGTGCAACAATGTAATACAGCCGGAGGTGGTGGGTGAAAATGTATGCAATCATGTTGTGGTCACCGTGGACAATCGAGGTGAAAATATTTTACTGGCTCTTGAGGAATTCCTTGATCAGATAGTGCAGTCAAACAATAACATTGCCATGGATGAGAACATGAAATTAATCATTTAGGTGGCACAGAACCCCAGAGGGGGTGCCAAACACAAGCTGGAGAAAAATTTAGACTGAAATCCTCAGCAAAAAAAGATGCCACTTGTTTATTGTAGACAACAGAAATGATCAGCTTTGCTTTGCCATCAGCCCTCTCAACTTGCAACACAAGGCCTGTTTAAATGATCAGACTCCCATCACTGAAAGTGACAAATTTGAGAACATTCTAGGACGCAAAATTGTGGTATTTTACAGAACATCTCACAGTAAACCCCTCTCACATTTTGAGACAAAATTCTCAGATCATTCAAAGCCCGTTTCTATTCTTACTACAAAACCACTACTATGGGATAAAAAAAAAATCTCAAAGCTGGGTGCTTCATTTGTCTGTGATTATTGTTACAAGACTTTTAATTGCCCTATATCATATCCACTACTGTAAAGTTTACTGCGTGGTGTGCAACAACCCCGTCTGCCCTATCCAAGAACAGGAAGTGTCGTTCACCCTCCTGCTTTGCCAGACACAAAGAGGTAGATTTGAATGAGGCATACAGACAGGTATTCAGCGTCTGCGATTGAATAAAAAAATGCCAACAATGCAAACTATGCTACCAGGTCAGTATGACATCAGACAGAACAACGCATTGGTGTACAGTACCAAAATGGACCATCTGTGGAGAGAAACTGCCGCGCCACTCTAAAACCGACGATCACCTGTGCCACATTCCACATCTTCCTCAAGATATCTTGTGTCCCGATTAGATTTTTTATGAGTTTGAAACATTTGCGGGTGACAACGGCGAGCACATCCCCTTTTTAGTGCATGCAAAAACACTGAACGGTGTAGAGAAGGTGTTTTATGGCCCTGACTGCATTAAAAAATTTCTTTTACATTTTAGGAGCAATCAATACAGACAGAATGTCTTCATAGCCCACATTGCTAGAGGGCAAATCCTCAGTTTACTGATTTACCGATTACCGCCTTGAATTCATAGACTCCTTTTCATTCCTTCCCTTGTACCTTAACGGTATGCCCAAAGCCTTAGGTTTCACCAACCAGACCAAGGGGTATTTCCCTCACAAATTTAGCTCAGAAAATTGTCTCAACTATGCAAGGACCTTACCCTCCACCGTCCGACTACTGTGTAGAACGCATGGTGGCACGTGAGCACGTGAGGGACCTTTAACTTTAGGGAGGAAGCCATGCGTTACTGTAAAAATGACGTTGACATTCTCTCCAAGGGTTGCCTTAAATTCAGGGAACAGTCCATCACCATTGCTGGGGCCTGCATAAAGGTGCTTTTGTCATTATTATTATTATCTGCCTCCTAAAACCCTGGCCATTCTGCGCCCTGACAGCTACATATATGCGCATAAAAGATTTTCAAACACTTCAATTCAGTGGCTAGAATGGGTGATGCACAAACAAAAAATCTTTATCCAGCATACATGGGGGAAGAACAGATTGGCCCTTTTTTTGTAGACAGTTATGCTGAGAGTAACGGTGTAAAAAATGTCTGGGAATTTCACGGTTGCTTTTACCACGGTTGTCCACATTGTTTTAACCCCATAGGGACTTGCCCCTTGAGGGGTGTTACCTTGCATAAACTGCACGCAGACAGTGAGGAGAGAGTGGAGGCATTACAGACCAAACACAGTCTGATCACCCAACAGTCTGTGGGGAAAGTTTACACAGAGGGATAATTTGCTTAAAACCAACATTGTCTCAGATCCTGAAGATTTTTTAGCTACTTGTTTTCAGGTAAACACCCACAGTTGTGGACAATCCCTGGATAAACAAAGTAATGAATTTGTCGCTGCATTCACCACGGAACACATGCGTCTGAAGCTGTACAGTTATCTGGAAAAATTGCAAGAGAGGGTTTTTTTTTTTGTTTTTTTTTTTTTTTTTTTTTACATCGACACTGATAGCTTAATCTAAGTGGTACAAGAGCATGAGACACCCCTAGAATTGGGTAACTATTTGGGGGACTTGACAGATGAACTGGGGGCTGACAGCATTTAGGAGTTTGTGGCGGTGGGTCCCAAGAGTTACGCATACCAAACAAGAAATTTTAAAAAAAAGTATCTTGTCATGCGAGTTACAGGCATCACTCAGACCAAAGAATGCTGCGAGCGGGTGAACAGAGCTGGTGGAGGGTTACCTCCACAATTCTCAGGAGGGGGTGATCAAGATCCCTCAGCACAGCATCAGGTGCTATAAAAAGGGCTTTGTGCTGAAAAACCTTTTAAACAAAAAGTTTAGGGTGGTGCTGACGGAACAACTGTGCCTTTTGCTTATTAAGCTAGACTGTTAATAAAATGTCACACTCAGCCATTATGGAGGAAATAGAATTTGAACCCAGATTTATCCTTCCTTTTTCATGTTTAATTGTGGGTCTGAGCGGGTGTGGGAAAACCTATTTTGTAAAAAAAATATTGGAAAACTGTGATCAAATTATGAATATTGTACCTGAAAATATTGTGTGGATTTATACTTCTCTTCAACATATGTACAGTGAACTGCAAAAGATAAAAAAGATAAAAAATATGACATTTGTCAAAGGACTATCTGATTCTTTTGAAGATGAAAACCTGTTTCCTTCTGATCAAAACCATTTGATTATTGTTATTTTTCAAGCCTCTAACCATCCTGAAGTGGTAAAAATTTTTACTCAGTATCGCCATCAAAGAAACATGAGTGTCTTGATGTTTATTAAGCATGTTTTGTGAGTGTATAGTTTTTAAAATCAAAAACACACGTGGGTAAATAGTAGTGAGAAAAATACATATAAAAGAAAACACAAGAACATAAAGGATAAGGGCAAAACAATTTATTTATTCTAAAATATAAAAAGTAAAAATAAAAAAAGTAACATTTATTTGTAGCAATCTTTAAGCAACTGCACAAAACAGCTCCTCTGCTTTGGGACACCGTTGATTTTATTTTTAACACAGTGTTGATATTTTCTCACGTAGTCGTAAGTCCTTTATCACGTTGTCATCATATAAAGACAGTACTTGTTCAAAAGATAATCTACACGCCCGATGGCAGAGATAATAGATGCAGTGTTGACTGCAGACCGTTGACAGGTGGTGTTGCAAGTGGTTGTCGCAGTACTTGATGTTTTGAGAGCGGTCTTCCAAAAACTGTAAGATGCTCATGTGGGCCAGGTGTGTGTTGACTATAAAAAAGGTGGAGGGTTTAAAGAATGGATTGCAAGGGCAGTTTATCAGACGCCCCCATTCCACAGACCACATCCCCAGTAGACTATGCAAAAGATTCTCTAGTTGAACATTATCCATGTTTTAATAATAATAATAATAATAATAATAATAATACACCAGAACCTGTCTCTTAGAGTTGATCTTTAGAATAGAAACGTAACAGATGTAGACGATAAGCGTAGTGGTGTGCGGTAGGGGAAGTCTAAATCTCATCTCCAGTCTTAGATTGTCATTTGAGATTGGAGACGGTGTCATTGTCATCCCCCGGGTTGAGATTAAACACAAACAGAGAGTAGGCGTTAAATCCCTTACAGTTGCGGTAAATCTTTAAGATGTCTCTCTGTAGCCAGGAACATGTTGTAAAATTCTCTGATGAATAGCCCGATGTTAAATTGGGGCTGGAAAGCTTTAGCGGGAACCTGTCTGCCGTCCTGACAGAGAGCCAGATATTTGATGTCATTGTGAATGAAATTAAAGGGTGACAGGTCTCCTCTTCCCATGAAAGACTCGTGTTGGAGCATAGCCAGAACCACGTATTTAGGCATGGCTCCCAGAAAGAGAGCGCGTTACCTTTCATTAAGGCTGCGGCGTAACCTAACCGGACGGCTGGGGAGACAGACACTTTTTTAACAAATAGAGAGGCTCCCAATATTCTCAGATGAAAAGCAGAGTCATGGGCTTCTGTTTGGCAAAAGGCATTGCTGGCGCGGCTCGGTTTAATTCTCAAATCAACGGAGTTCAGCGAGAGGACAGAGTAGGTCTACTTCTCTGGAGTTGGCTGTAAAACAGGCTGTCTTGTGTAACCCTGTATTAGGACCGTTAATGGTCACTATAGAGTTTACGGCTCCAGAAGTATCTTTGTAAAAAGTCAGCTGCTGAACTGACTCTTGAGCATGTCCTCTAAAAAGTTGAGAAGAGTTTCAATCATGGTGCAGTAGGGATGCATGGCACTTGACTGCTAAATCAGTCTATTCCCCAAAGTAATGTCGCACTGGCTGAAAATTATATTTAAAGGATAATTGATGAAGGCCACAGCCGCATTGTTAGCTAGGCCCGTACCATTGGCGTTGTTGATTTTCACGCGGTGATGCAGCAAGTTATCGTTGAGGTCCACAATTCTATAGGATCCCCATCAGCAATGGCTGACAAGGGGGAAATTTCAGTGTAGATTTTATCATCAATGGAAAGCTGCATCATAGATACTGAAAGTAAATCCAGCTCCCCCGGAGTACATTCTGGAGATTTCTGATGTAATGGAGCCATTTTTTTAAAGGCTGTAAAAATCAAATATTTGATTATAATTCAAAAATATTTTAACAGACTTCTTCTTCACCCACCTGCTCTTCATGACTGATTTTCTCTTTTTACTGCCCGAGTGTTTATTAGAGCTTGACATTCTCATGTCACACATTCTCCCGGAGGTCACTTTCCCGTCCTATGCGACAAAACCATAATACCTCCAGATCCCTCCTGCTTCGGTTCATTGATGACTCGTCCCATTGCCTGGCTGAACACATCTGAGGCGATGTTGCTGGCTGCCGCTTTAAGATAAGGTTTAGCAATGGCGAAGCCTTTCTTCATCAGAGGACTTACAAAACAAATTGCAAATTGCAAAAGCAAATTCCCTCCTACCTGACTCTCATAATCATGTACAAAACAGTGAGGATCCTCTCTCAAGCCTACACGAGCCATTTTCTTTCCCTTTTGACACTCTTTGACTAATGTACCTTATCGTACACCGTTCACCCCCGCCAGGTGGATAGTTACCATTGCTCAACAGCTTGATACTGAATGACGTCGGCACCGACAAATGGGTTATATAAGCTGACAGGTTCAAGTTTTCAGTCTAAAGTGAAGCATTAAGATAGTCTTGCCGCAGATAGATTCTATGAGTTTGTTTTGATCCGATTTTATTTCGGCTTTAATGTTTTCAATGTGCTGCTTGGCCACGGTAAATAATAAGCGGGGTTGAAATACTGAGTGATAATATCGCTGTACATTCCTTTGAATATCGATCGTTCTCAAAAGCATAAACACCGCTGACGTACTACAGCACAGTAACAGTACATGTGATAAAACCCGGTGCGTAAATCTGCAGGATAGGGAGCCATCTTTTGGTCAAACTTGAACCATTCTCCCAGTTTCAGACCCATCAGGTAAGCTGCACGTCCATTAAAGAGTACATGGGTTTGACCTCCGGCCTGGAAATCAGACCTTTTCTGAACATTGCTATAGACGACATAAATATCATAATTAATTTTTCTAGAAAGACTTTCAATTTTTGTCTTGAAGGTTTGTACATTGTTGTAATAACCTCCTCTAAACCTTTGACAATGTACCGCACTCTCCATTTCTGGTTCTTTGGGTTTTTCTCTCCAATAAAAGGTGTCATCCTGCCTTATGGTATAAAGGGTGTGTGGGCATGAAATTTGTGTCAAGGTGACCTTCCACCATCCCTCTAATGTCCCGATATGTTGCACTAAATCCACGTGGTAACTGGAAATCTTGTTGTCTTTGAAAATGTTGAGGCTGGCATTGGAGGGCAGGGTAATGAAAAAACCCTTATCCTTCAGCCTGTACATGATGAAATGATGGCTGTTGTGAATGTGCGTAAATTTTTTATACATTTTTTTTAAATCTGACACCTTAACCCAGCTGTTAAATTTCTCAGGCCAGTTTTTCTTAAAATTAATCTTTGATTCACCCCTCCGACGGGCTTGAGATGTACCGTACAAGTTTTGAAACACTTGAAAAGTGTTCTCTGAGGTCATCTGCATAAGCTTCATTTTAATACTGCTGTGATTATAGCTTTTCACCAAGTCTTGTAGGACATCGAGGTATCACAGAGTATCGTTTGCTGTAAAATACCTGTTAGAATTCACAGACAGAAAAGGAGCCAAAATGCAGAACTCGAGATGACAAGGAAGGGTTTATTGAGGAAAAACAGAAACTCAAGACAAAAGAGCAGGCAGGCAAGCTTCAAACAAAAGGTGGACTCAGCCGTAAGTCAAAAACTAAGAGGAACAGATCTTCAGGGCGTGGCAGGTGGGCAAAGGTGAGGTACTGGAATCTGGGTTAAGTGGAGAGACAAAATTAGCCAGCTAATGGCGCGAGTTACAAAGACTAGAGTCATGCGCTAGAATACCATGCAGGCAAACGGACGATCTGACAAAGACTGGAGTGAAGGACCCCGGTATAAATACAGCAGGAGTCAGGTGGGGTAATGAGCCAGATTGAAGACAGGAGTGCTTGATTGAGTGGAGGGAAACTCGGGTAGGAGGGGATAACCGGATGACCATGCCCTGGAAAACAAACAGACAGGGGAAGACAAACAGGAGACACAGAGAAGGGAAACACACTGACACAAGAGGGGAAAGAGGCATTCTGCTGAATCCTAACAATACCTCCACATTCTACCCCTAAAAGTATGATTAAATCTTTCAATCACAGAGGCTTTGAGGTCACTGGCTGTGGAAAAATGAAAGTTTTTGTCATCTTGTTAAAAAATTCTTTCCCCACATCGGTTTGTATTTTTTCAGGCATCTGACTTTCATCAAAAATGGATTCAAAGCTATTCGTAAGCTTTCTTGGAAAGTATGTCTATGACCGTTAATAAATAATTCTACCCATTATTATACTCAGACAGGGCTTTCATATCAATACACTTTTTTCGTGGAGCGTATCTCAGACATGTTAAAGCCAGAATGAGAAGACTGGGCACAGGTTATTTATTATTTTTTTATTAGACATTAGCAAAGCAACAGCAACAATCATTTTTGATTAACTAAACATCAGCACACAAAAGTCTAAGGCTAGTATTTTATCATTATTAAAGTCTGAGCTAAGACAGAATGATCTAGAGTATGGTAGATAATGTTGTGTAATTTGAGTTCAACCAAGATATTTACAGAATGGTTGTTTTGCACAAGTTTGCGACAAGCAAAGCATAAAAAGCAAGCAGTTGAGTATCAAGCACACAGCAGAGCAGGACTCAGACAAAGATGGCAGATCAGTTTCTTTATTACAAGTAATAGTCTGGTACATGAGAAGACTGTCCGATCAGGCAGTGGTATCCAAAAACAGGCAAAAATCCAGAATCAGGAACTCGGGCAAAAGGTCAAAAACAGAGTCTAAACTAGGAAAATGCTGGAAAGCTGACACAAGGGACAACACAATCTAGCAACTGACAAAAGGAAGAGACGCTGACTAAATTCACCTAGACAAGGAAATAATGACACATGTGAAACATTAGGGTGGGGACAGTAATCAAGACAAGAGGAAGTAAAGACAACTAGATTAACCAAGGAACAGGAAGACGAGACAAAATACCAAAATAAAATCAGGATAAACATTCAAACCCTGACAGTACACCAGCCCACTCACCTTAACAGGTTTCAGATGACTAACATGGAAGGTGGAGTGTACCCTCATGGTCCTGTGGGGCTTTAGTCTCACAGCAAGATGATTAATAATCTTAGACACTGGAAATGGACCCACAAAGCGAGGAGCCAACTTACAGCACTCAACTCTGAGAGGAGGAGTCCTTCGTGGAGAGCCAGACCCTTTGCCCAATTCTGTAGGTGGGAGTAGGAATTCTGCACCGATCTGCTGCCTTCTTATAGGCCAGGGAACTCCTCAACAAGGCCGGACGAGCTCGAACCCAGGCAGCCCGGCAACAGCGGACCAAAGTGTGAGCAGAGGGAACAGACTTCCTGCTCAAGGGACAGAAACAGGAGGCTGGTAACTGTACACACAAAAAAATGGCGACATACCAGTACAGGAGCAGGACAAAGAGTTGTGGGCATACTCCACCCAGGGAAGGTAACGGCACCAGGAACAAAGGACTGTTTCCAGCTCCTCATTTAACCTCTCTGTCTGGCCGTTGGATTCAGGCTGGTAAAGGCCACCACCAACTTGCAGAAGTCCCTCCAGAACCGGGCAACAAACTGTGGCCCTCGATCAGACACAATGTCCCTAGGAAAACCATGAAGACGGTCAACATTGTACAGAACAGCCTCGGCAATCTCCTTGGCTGAGGGAAGCTTGGACATGGGCACAAATTGAACCATTTTAGAGAACCTGTCCACTATCGTTAAGATGGTGATATTACCTTTTGGAGGGGAGCAGATCTGTGACAAGATCCAGGGAGATGTCTGACCATGCTTGGGATGCTTGGGCACAGGCAAGGGGTGAAGGAGACCATGTGGAGGTTGCCATGAAGTCTTATTGCTGGAGCAAACGGGACATGCTGCTAAAAACTGCACAATATCTCCCTTCATTCCTGACCACCAGAAACGTCGGGCATCAAAAAACTGAGTGTGGCGAGCCCCAGGGTGGCAGGTGAGAAGGGAAGCATGCCACCCAACTTGGGAGCGTATATCTGGATGAACAAACAGGCGATTGGGTGGCAAACCACTGGGAGGAGCACCACCCTGGTTGGCCATCAACACTCTCTATGTCCCAGGTTATGGCACCCACAACACCAGAAAGGGGCTGAACTGGCACCTCCGACTTAGGTTCTATGGAACAGAGAAAGGTTCTCAAAAGGGCATCAGGCTTAACATTCTTGGAACCAGGATGGTTGAACCGAGATGGTAGAACCGAGAAAAGAAAAGAGCCCACCTCCCTTGTCGGGAATTAAGTCTCTTGGCAGCTCGGAGGTACTCCAGGTTCTTGTGATCAGTCCAGATGAGGAATGGAGGTTCAGTGCCCTCCAGGGGCAGCTGTGGCTCAGGAGGTAGAGCGGGTCACCCACTACACCGTGTCCCAAAAGGTCATGCACCCCAATGGGCAACATTTCTGTCCGTTCGTCTCCAAAATGGGTTGCACCTGGTCAGCCAGGTGTTGTGAGGTTGTTTAATTAGTTCATCTGTTTGTGATAGGCCTATAAATTTCTTGGTTGACCATGAAGCATGTCACTGAGAGAACCTTTTTGGTAGTGTTGCCATGATGGCCAAACAAAAATCTGGAAAAGCTGCACTTTCAAAGTCTCAAGTCCGTGCTCAAGCCATTGCCTTGCGCAGGGCAGGGAAAACTTGCAGGGAGGTAGCTCAGGACCTTGGCAGAAGCATACGATGAGTGAAGAAGTGGTGGCAGAGATACCAGAGTTGTGACTCCCTTGAAGACATGCCCCGTGCAGGTCGCCCCTCAGTTCTGAGTTTGAGGGCCAAGGACCTCATCCGCAAGGCCAAGGGAAAGAGACACCAATCCTGCCGCAGACTCAGTCGAAGACTGAAGAATCTTGGGGAAGCAGTCTCTAAGAGTACCATCCATCGTTTTCTGATTGAGAAACTGGGTCTGAGAGCATACAAAAGACAGTGGATTCCTCGCCTTACCAAACTGCAAAAGGAGAAGCAGCTTGCTTTGCAAAGAAGTATGCTAAAATGACCCCAAGAGACTGAGAAAACTGGGTTTTCTCTGATGAGTGTCTTCTCTACTTATTTCCAACTCCCAACAGCCAAAACAATCGCATTTACACTGACAATCGAATGGAAGTACCACCTTCTGAACAGGTCAAGTTCAGCACTCATTGCATGGTCTGGGGGGCGATGTCATCTTCAGGGCTGTCTGAGTTGCATGTTGTACCCCAGGGCACCACCATCAATGCTGAATATTATGTTAAGAACATTCTCCAGCCAGTGATACATCCCATACTCACCAGAAAGAAGAAATCAGGTCCCGTCACAGCTAGGAAGATGTTCAACAGGCGTGCGGAAATGGTCTTCATACAAGATGGTGCCCCCCGCACATACTGCTCGTACATTTCATCAGTGGTCTTCTGAGCTTCCTGGCTTTCTGCACAAAGAGGAATGGCAACCCAACTCCCCCGACCTCAATGCGATTGAGAACTGCTGGGGTATCCTGAACAGTCAGGTCTTCCACAGCCCACCCCCTACCACCATGAAGCAGCTCAATGCGAGGGCTGTGCGGGAGTGGGGCAACATTGAGCCTTCCATTCTAAAGAACTTGCATTCTATGCCCGACAGGTTGAGGGCAGTAATTAAGATGTGGGGTGATACACTGGCTTTTGAATAAATGCATTCTGTTGAATATCCACAATCTGCGTTAACTTTTTCTGTGGTGCACGGACTTTTGAGACACGGTGTAATTGAAGGTCAGCGATTCGATCCCCGACTCCTCTAGTCCATGCCGAAGTATCCTTGGGCAAGATACTGAACCCCACGTTGCCCCAGATGTTTGCAACATCGGTGTGTGAATGTGCAAGAGCGCTTTGTAATAGTGCAAGCGCTGTGTGAATGTGATGGGTAGTGTAAAGCACTTTGAGTGGTTGATACGACTAGAAAAGCGCTATATAAGTAGAGTCCATTTACCATTTGCCATCCAACCAGTGCCTCAATTCTTCCAGTGCAGCTTTGATGGCAAGGCACTCCATCACAAACACTGTAGTTGTGTTCTGCTGGAGACAGTTTCCTAGAGAAATAGGCCACAGCGATGTAACTTGTTTTCTGTTACTGACCTCTGGGAGAGAATGGCCCCTATACCCACATCGGAGGCATCCACTTCAACAACAAACTGCCACTGGGTGAGGACTGGAGCAGTGGAAAACGTTTGCTTCAGTGTCTGGAAGGCTTGCTCAGCCTGACAGGACCAGGAGAACTTGTTCTTTGAAGAGATCAGTAGGTGCAAAGGAGCGGCCAGGGAGCCGAAGTTTCAGATGAAATTCCTGTAGAAACTGGCAAAACCCAGGAATCTCTGAACCTCTCTCCATGAGGTAGGTGTGGCCCAGTCAACCACTGCCTTCACCTTCTCAGGATCCATCTGCATAACACCCTCAAAAATGACAAACCCCAAAAGTGATACGGTAGGAACATGAAACTCACATTTCCCAGCTTTCTCAAAAAGGTTGTTGTCAAAAAGTCTCAGAAGAACCTGTCTAACATGTTGGACATGGGTCTCATCTGGAGAGAAGATGAGGATGTCATCCAAATACACAAACACAAATGCATTTAGCATATCACAAAGGACATTATTCACAAGAGCCTGAAACACAGCAGGGACATTCGTTAAACCAAAAGGCATTACAAGGTATTCATAGTGTCCCATGGGAGTGTTAAACGCTGTCTTCCATTCATCCCCTTCCTGGATTCTAACAAGGTGATATGCATTATGCAAGTCCAGCTTAGTAAAAATCTTAGAGCCTTGCAGCAACTCAAAAGCAGCGGAAAGGGAAGGGGATACCTGTTCTTAATTGTGATCTCATTCAACCCCCGATAGTCTATGCAAGGCTGAAGAGACTTCTCCTTCTCCACAAAGAACCCAGCCCCTGCTGGATAAGAAGAAGGTCTAATGATTCCGGCTGCCAGTGCACAATCAATGTAGTCTTTTACAGCCTTCACTTCTGGCAGTCTTCACTTCACACTTCACTTCAGGAAGTAAAGACGTCCTTTAGGAGGCATGGAACCAGATAGAAGATCAATGGCACAGTCATAGGGGTGATGAGGTAGTAATGAAACTGCCTTGGTCTTGCTGAAAACCTCCTGTAGGTCCACGTAACAGGAGGGAACACCAACCAGGTCCACTGGAAGACTACCGGTTTCCTTGGTCACTGTGATAGGAATGGGCAAAACCTGTTTCCCGGTAAGACAATGGTGGTGACAGGCATCGCCCCAGGAGAGGATCTGATCTGAGGACCAGTCAATATGGGGGTTGTGAGTCTTGAGCCAGAGAAGTCCTAATAGAAGTGGATGGCGGGGTGCATTAACCAGGTGGAAGGAAATCTTCTCCAAGTGTACACTACCAAAGGTGAGCGAGATCTCAGGAGTGTGGTCAGTTACTCAGAAAAAAATGACGTCCATTTAAGGCACTTGCCTCAAGGGGTTCTTCTAGGGGCACAGAAAATATCCTCAGTCTTTTAGCCAGTTCATAGTCCATAAAATTTGCATCAGCCCCAGATTCAATCAGTACAGGTTGCAAAAGGAAAACAGAGGCGGCCTGTAGTGGCTGTGGGGAACAGCCAAATGGTCTTCGTAGAAGTGAGTGTGCTACTCACGACTTCTAGAGGCTCCATGACGGATAGGACAGTTGGTGAGGAAGTGACCCATCTGTGCACAGTAGATGCAACAACCCTCATCCATGTGACGCTGACGTTCATCGAAGGAGAGTCTGGTGTGACCCACCTGCATGGGCTCTCCCGGGGAACAATAGGTGTTTCCAATGACCCAGGTGGTGTCCTAGAGGACTCAAAGTTCATCTGAGGATGACTGAGAGCTTGAGGGAAGTGAGGAAATTAACGGGAAGAGGGGTGAGATCTCTCTCGTTAGCCCAGGCGTTTGTCAATTTTGGAGGCCAGGGCAATGAGAGCCTCTAGTTCTGAGGGTAAATCAAGTGGCGTGAGATGGTTCTTGAGTGTCTCAGACAGTCCATTAAAAAAGGCATTACAAAGTGCTGCTTGGTTCCACCCACTGTCAAACGCTAGAGTGTGAAACTCTACAGCATAATCTATAACTGTGCGACTCCCCTGCCGTAGTGTAGCTAAGGACCTGGCAGCCTCATGGCCAGAAGAAAACAGTCTGAAAAACTTGTGTTAGAGTCCGGATAAACAAGGGAAGATACTCAGCAGTGGCCCATGCCTCGGCTTGACCCGACGTGGGAGATCATATAGGCAATCTTGGTTCTCTCTGTGGAAAAGGAGGTTGTCTGGAATTCAAAGTGAAGTTCACATAGAGCTAAAAAGAGTGACAATCTCTGTAACCCTTATCCTCTCTCTTCTGGGGACTCCAAACTGTCAGACAAGATGATTAATTGCCATCTATTGTTGTCTTTGCATAAATGAAAATGACGTCACTTTCTGTCCCGCCCCTAGTCCCGCCAACCAAAATAATTTGACGTCACTCCCTGTCCCCCCCCCAAAAAAAACCCTGGGTACAGGCATTTGCATTTAGTTTGAAAAGAGTGGCGAGTTTACCATGTCGACTGCTTGTACAACTGCGCTATCAGTGGGACGAGGGTGAAACACTGGGGGCCTGGACGGATCTGGCCACGCTGTTTTCCAACGACTGGGGGGTGTTAAAGCTGGTCAACCCTAGAAACATCAGTGAGAATGAAGAAAAGAAGAACAAGCTGATTCTACTCCTGTGAAAAAACAAAAGCTGAGTCCTTTTCCAGCCGCTAACAAGCTCTGCGAGCGAAAAGAGACATTTGCGAGTATTTGGCTGACAAAAACCTCAGGCACAGGCTGTTGGTTCGCGCCAGTTACAAGATGCAAAAGAAGGTGTCAGAGAAAGGGGAACCCTGTAAGCAGGAACCCAGACATTACTTTGTTCTGGATCTTTTCAACTCAGACTGCGGGGTTTTTTGCAATGTGTTGACGCTGCCTGTTGCAGCTTGGTCCGAAAAGATGGAAGAAATCAGCGATAAATTACCATGCTTTTCCACTGTTGCCGCGACTGGAACAACACTCTGGTGTCAAAAAAAGAATCTTCTTTCATTTAAGGCCACCCCCCCAACCCCTCCTGTCTTTAAAAAAGGAGGGCCCGTACTTTTACACGCTATAAAAGACATCTGTTCAGAACGTACGATATCCACTGCTGGAAAAAACACCGGAAGAACCATGCCATCTATCAAGAGAATCACCAGGAGCGGACGTGTGATGCCTAAAGACCTTTCAAAGTTTTGGGGTCCTTACTCTAAAACTGCGGCCGTCGACACCACCCAGAGGTCCGAGGGCGCTGCGTGTATGGACGACCCTCCATCTTCGCAGCATCGCGGACCACAGAGGATCTCTTCTCCGACATGGTTCTGACCGTGCCGCCCCTCAGACATACAGCGTCATGCCCCGAGCTCTCACGATCATCCCGATCTGACTCTGCCCCTCAGACGTTCAGAGCCGCGATGTTCTCCACCCCTTCCGTCTTCACCACCCACACCGGAAGATGAGAACATGGCTCCGCCTCTTTCACATTCCTCCTCCTCTGATTCGAGTTCAAACCTCCTCGTCGAAAAACGACAGCAGTGTGGATGTGTCTTCACCCCTTTCGCGGTTCACCATCCTCGCTTACTTGACACGCCCATGCCAGAAGACGACACGGCGGATCAGACTCCACCCAGACCAGGAGGTGGCGCGGTGGACCAGCTCGACGGATGGTCCACTGGCTTCTTCAAGTTGTATAAGCAGCCGTGCTTCACCTACTCAACATCATTCTGTGCAAGTACAAGGAGGACAATTGCCACAGATGTGTGATTAACCACCCCTAGCCAGCAACAGCACCAGTGCTTGGATGTGATCGGAGATGATTTCTACCAGGACAACTTTTACGGGCTGATGAAAAAACTCTACACCCTAAAAGTTTTTTCCAGCTATCCAACACCTCTTGACCCTGCACAACATCCAGGCAGCGGAGCATCAAATTAGGATCACCGCGGAGACTCTTTTTGCTCGAGCCTGAAATCGGCAAGCACCATCTACAACCCCATCTTTCACATGTATGAAAGTGTGACCGGGAACGATGAGATCAAAGCCGAACATCTGGACGAGATGACCGAATTTTGGGCGAAACCTTGAGTTTGTAACTTTATATATACCAGATTTATCTTTG
Organism: Lates calcarifer; assembly: GCF_001640805.2. Taxonomy (NCBI): domain Eukaryota; kingdom Metazoa; phylum Chordata; class Actinopteri; family Centropomidae; genus Lates; species Lates calcarifer. The sequence continues at coordinate 2,541 of NW_026117196.1, read as the reverse complement.
AAAAAAGAAACTGGGAAAATGGGGAGCTACTGGGGAAAAGTCACTCTTGTGTCAGGCTATTGAGAACAAAGTTTCAACACACAGAAACACCAACGTTTTTGGCAGAGATGTGGACATTGAGAGACTGGAAAACTTGCTGGAAAAAAACAGGACCTGCTCCGCTCCTACGCTTTGGGAAGCGATGATACACTACACAGCGTTTATGAGCAAATCTGGTTTGTCGGAAAGCTTTAAAGAAATTTTAAAAGAACTAACTAGAGATGTAGTGAGACCCTCTCACCTGCTTGCTTTTTATGCTTTGCTCATCGATGTTACCAGCACACTTGTGCAAAACAACCATTCTGTAAATATCTTGGCTGAACTCAAAAAATTACACAATGTTATCTACCGTACTCTAGATCATTCTGTCTTAGCTCAGACTTTAATAATGGTAAAACGCTAACCTTAGACTTTTGCATGCTGATGTTTAATTGTAGGCTTTTGATAAATAAATTGTTTGCTGATGTTTAGTTAATCAAAAATCATTGTCGTTGTTGCTTTGCTAACGTCTAATAAAAAATGAATAAATAACCCGCGCCCGGTCTTCTCTTCTCATTCCAGTTTTAATATGTCTGAGATACGCTTCATGAAAAAAGTGTATTACAACCCCGCCCCCACCGGGGAGCTTCGGAGGTGTAGAGCGGCTCTGCAGGGGCATGCAAGATGAAATGGGAAAGACGGTTGCGGTTGAAAATGTCAAAACATTTCTATCGGGGCGGGCAGGACACCTACACTCTACACAAACCTGTCAGAATACATTTTTCTAGAAACAGAGTTTTCACACCACGGCCTTTAAACCAATTTCAAGTGGACCTGTGCGATATGCAAGCCCTGTCTGAGTATAATGATGGGTATAATTATTTATTAACGGTCATAGACATATTTTCCAAGAAAGCTTACGTAAGAGCTCTGAAAAGAAAAACTGCAGCCGAGGTCGTGAAGGCCTTTGAATCAGTTTTTGAAGAAAGTCAGATGTCTGAAAAAATACAAACTGATGCAGGGAAAGAATTTTTTAACAAGAGTTTGAGGGCTTGATGAAAAAAACACGGTATCATTCATTTTTCCACAGCGCGACCTCAAAACCTCTGTGGTTGAAAGATTTATTCGTACTTTAAAAGGTAGAATGTGGAGATATTTTACAGCAAACACCACTCTGCGCTACCTTGATGTCCTACAAGACTTGGTGAAAAGCTATAATCACAGCTATCACAGCAGTATTGATGAAACCTATGCAGGTGACCTCAGAGAACACTTTTCAAGTGTTTCAAAACTTGTACGGTACATCTCAAGCCCGTCGAAAGGGCAAATCAAAGATGAATTTCAAGAAGGGAGACCTAGTCAGGATTTCAAAGTTGAGGGGGGTGTTTGATAAAAAATATGAACAGAGTTTTACAGATGAGGTGTTTACAGTATCCGATTGCATCCCTCGCGACCCTCCTGTGTACAAACTGACAGATTACAACGGAGAGCCCATCCAAGGCTCATTTTACGAGGCAGAGTTGCAAAAAGTAACGATGGAGAAAGACAGGCGCACCGTTAAAGGTGTAAAACAGGTCTTTGTACGTTGGAAAAACTGGCCTGAGAAATTTAACAGCTGGGTCAACGCGTCAGATTTAAAAAATTTATAAAAATCTACACACGTTCGCAACAACCATCATTTCATCATGTATGGGCCGAAGGACGAGGGGTTTTTCATTACCCTGCCCTCCAACGCCAGCCTCGACGTTTTCAAAGACAACAAGAGTTCCAGTTGCCGTGGACTTAGCGCAACACATCGATTTAGAGGGGCGGTGGGAGGTCGCCTTGATGCAAATTTCATACCCACACACCTTTTATACCATAACGCAGGATGACGCCTACTTTTATTGGAGGCAAAAGCCCAAAGAACCGTAAATGGAGAGCGCGGTACATCGTCAAAGGTTTAGAGAGGTTATTACAACAACTTACAATCCTTCAAGACAGAGATTGAAAGTTTTTTCAGAAAAATTGATTCTGATATTTATGTCGCCTATAGCAATATTCAGAAAAGGTTTGATTTCCAGGCCGGAGGTCAAACCCACATACTCTTTAACGGACCCGCGGGCTTACCTGATGGGCCTGAAATCAGGATAATGGTTCAAGTTTGACCAAAAATGGCTCCCTATCCTGAGGATTTACGTGCGGGGTTTTATCACATGTACTGTTACTGCCGACGTAGTAAGTCAGCAGCTGGTCGGTGATGTTTACACGCTGCTTTTGAGAACGATAGATATTGAAGAACGTTTGGTGATAGTGTTTCAACCCTGCTTATTATTTACCCGTGGCCAAGCACCACATTGAAAACATTTGTCGCACCGACATCTTCAGTATCGAGCTGTTTGAGCGACGGTAACTATCCATCTGCTGGGACGGTGGGGACCCCCCTTTGGCGAGCGCGCTGTACGATAAGTCAAAGAGAAAGAAAATGGCTCGTGTAGGCTTGAAGAGGATCCTCACCGTTTTGTACACTATTATGAGAGTCAG